>NW_028320282.1:0-150535 GCF_062004578.1 Staurois parvus
GGTGTCAGTCTGGTGTCAGCCTCGCTAGTGACGGTTTCAGTCTGGTGTCAGCCTCTCCTCGTGACGGTGTCAGTCTGGTGTCAGCCTCGCTAGTGACGGGGTCGGTCTGGTGTCAGCCTATCCTCGTGACGGGGTCGGTCTGGTGTCAGCCTCTCCTCGTGACAGGGTCCGTCTGGTGTCAGCCTCGCTAGTGACTGTTTCGGTCTGGTGTCAGCCTCTCCTCGTGACGGTGTCAGTCTGGTGTCAGCCTCGCTCGTGACGGTGTCAGTCTGGTGTCAGCCTCGCTAGTGACGGTGTCAGTCTGGTGTCAGCCTCTCCTCGTGACGGTGTCAGTCTGGTGTCAGCCTCTCCTCGTGACGGTGTCAGTCTGGTGTCAGCCTCGCTAGTGACGGTTTCAGTCTGGTGTCAGCCTCTCCTCGTGACGGTGTCCGTCTGGTGTCAGCCTCTCCTCGTGACGGTGTCAGTCTGGTGTCAGCCTCGCTAGTGACGGGGTCGGTCTGGTGTCAGCCTCTCCTCGTGACGGGGTCGGTCTGGTGTCAGCCTCGCCTCGTGACGGTGTCGGTCTGGTGTCAGCCTCGCCTTGTGACGGTGTCGGTCTGGTGTCATCCTCGCTAGTGACGGTGTCGGTCTGGTGTCAGCCTCGCTAGTGACGGGGTCGGTCTGGTGTCAGCCTCGCCTCGTGACGGTGTCGGTCTGGTGTCAGCCTCGCCTCGTGACGGTGTCGGTCTGGTGTCATCCTCGCTAGTGACGGAGTCGGTCTGGTGTCAGCCTCTCCTCGTGACGGTGTCGGTCTGGTGTCAGCCTCTCCTCGTGACGGTGTCGGTCTGGTGTCAGCCTCTCCTCGTGACGGTGTCGGTCTGGTGTCAGCCTCTCCTCGTGACGGTGTCGGTCTGGTGTCAGCCTCTCCTCGTGACAGGGTCCGTCTGGTGTCAGCCTCGCTAGTGACGGTTTCGGTCTGGTGTCAGCCTCTCCTCGTGACGGTTTCAGTCTGGTGTCAGCCTCGCTAGTGACGGTGTCAGTCTGGTGTCAGCCTCGCTAGTGACGGTGTCAGTCTGGTGTCAGCCTCTCCTCGTGACGGTGTCAGTCTGGTGTCAGCCTCTCCTCGTGACGGTGTCAGTCTGGTGTCAGCCTCGCTAGTGACGGTTTCAGTCTGGTGTCAGCCTCGCTAGTGACGGTTTCAGTCTGGTGTCAGCCTCTCCTCGTGACGGTGTCGGTCTGGTGTCAGCCTCTCCTCGTGACGGTGTCCGTTTGGTGTCAGCCTCTCCTCGTGACAGGGTCCGTCTGGTGTCAGCCTCGCTAGTGACGGTTTTGGTCTGGTGTCAGCCTCTCCTCGTGACGGTGTCAGTCTGGTGTCAGCCTCGCTAGTGACGGTGTCAGTCTGGTGTCAGCCTCGCTAGTGACGGTGTCAGTCTGGTGTCAGCCTCGCTAGTGACGGTGTCAGTCTGGTGTCAGCCTCTCCTCGTGACGGTGTCAGTCTGGTGTCAGCCTCTCCTCGTGACGGTGTCAGTCTGGTGTCAGCCTCGCTAGTGACGGTGTCAGTCTGGTGTCAGCCTCGCTAGTGACGGTGTCAGTCTGGTGTCAGCCTCGCTAGTGACGGTTTCAGTCTGGTGTCAGCCTCTCCTCGTGACGGTGTCAGTCTGGTGTCAGCCTCGCTAGTGACGGTGTCAGTCTGGTGTCAGCCTCTCCTCGTGACGGTGTCAGTCTGGTGTCAGCCTCTCCTCGTGACGGTGTCAGTCTGGTGTCAGCCTCGCTAGTGACGGTTTCAGTCTGGTGTCAGCCTCTCCTCGTGACGGTGTCAGTCTGGTGTCAGCCTCTCCTCGTGACGGTGTCAGTCTGGTGTCAGCCTTGCTAGTGACGGTTTCAGTCTGGTGTCAGCCTCTCCTCGTGACGGTGTCCGTCTGGTGTCAGCCTCGCTAGTGACGGGGTCGGTCTGGTGTCAGCCTCGCTAGTGACGGGGTCGGTCTGGTGTCAGCCTCGCCTCGTGACGGTGTCGGTCTGGTGTCAGCCTCGCCTCGTGACGGTGTCGGTCTGGTGTCATCCTCGCTAGTGACGGTGTCAGTCTGGTGTCAGCCTCTCCTCGTGACAGTGTCAGTCTGGTGTCAGCCTCGCTAGTGACGGTGTCAGTCTGGTGTCAGCCTCGCTAGTGACGGTTTCAGTCTGGTGTCAGCCTCTCCTCGTGACGGTGTCAGTCTGGTGTCAGCCTCGCTAGTGACGGGGTCGGTCTGGTGTCAGCCTCTCCTCGTGACGGTGTCAGTCTGGTGTCAGCCTCGCTAGTGACGGTTTCAGTCTGGTGTCAGCCTCTCCTCGTGACGGTGTCCGTCTGGTGTCAGCCTCTCCTCGTGACGGTGTCAGTCTGGTGTCAGCCTCGCTAGTGACGGGGTCGGTCTGGTGTCAGCCTCTCCTCGTGACGGGGTCCGTCTGGTGTCAGCCTCTCCTCGTGACGGTGTCAGTCTGGTGTCAGCCTCTCCTCGTGACGGTGTCAGTCTGGTGTCAGCCTCGCTAGTGACGGTTTCAGTCTGGTGTCAGCCTCTCCTCGTGACGGTGTCAGTCTGGTGTCAGCCTCGCTAGTGACGGTGTCAGTCTGGTGTCATCCTCGCTAGTGACGGTTTCAGTCTGGTGTCAGCCTCTCCTCGTGACGGTGTCAGTCTGGTGTCAGCCTCTCCTCGTGACGGTGTCGGTCTGGTGTCAGCCTCGCCTCGTGACGGGGTCGGTCTGGTGTCAGCCTCTCCTCGTGACGGTGTCGGTCTGGTGTCAGCCTCTCCTCGTGACGGGGTCAGTCTGGTGTCAGCCTCGCTAGTGACGGGGTCGGTCTGGTGTCAGCCTTTCCTCGTGAAGGGGTTCGTCTGGTGTCAGCCTCTCCTCGTGACGGTGTCAGTCTGGTGTCAGCCTCGCTAGTGACGGGGTCGGTCTGGTGTCAGCCTATCCTCGTGACGGGGTCGGTCTGGTGTCAGCCTCTCCTCGTGACAGGGTCCGTCTGGTGTCAGCCTCGCTAGTGACTGTTTCGGTCTGGTGTCAGCCTCTCCTCGTGACGGTGTCAGTCTGGTGTCAGCCTCGCTCGTGACGGTGTCAGTCTGGTGTCAGCCTCGCTAGTGACGGTGTCAGTCTGGTGTCAGCCTCTCCTCGTGACGGTGTCAGTCTGGTGTCAGCCTCTCCTCGTGACGGTGTCAGTCTGGTGTCAGCCTCGCTAGTGACGGTTTCAGTCTGGTGTCAGCCTCTCCTCGTGACGGTGTCCGTCTGGTGTCAGCCTCTCCTCGTGACGGTGTCAGTCTGGTGTCAGCCTCGCTAGTGACGGGGTCGGTCTGGTGTCAGCCTCTCCTCGTGACGGGGTCGGTCTGGTGTCAGCCTCGCCTCGTGACGGTGTCGGTCTGGTGTCAGCCTCGCCTTGTGACGGTGTCGGTCTGGTGTCATCCTCGCTAGTGACGGTGTCGGTCTGGTGTCAGCCTCGCTAGTGACGGGGTCGGTCTGGTGTCAGCCTCGCCTCGTGACGGTGTCGGTCTGGTGTCAGCCTCGCCTCGTGACGGTGTCGGTCTGGTGTCATCCTCGCTAGTGACGGAGTCGGTCTGGTGTCAGCCTCTCCTCGTGACGGTGTCGGTCTGGTGTCAGCCTCTCCTCGTGACGGTGTCGGTCTGGTGTCAGCCTCTCCTCGTGACGGTGTCGGTCTGGTGTCAGCCTCTCCTCGTGACGGTGTCGGTCTGGTGTCAGCCTCTCCTCGTGACAGGGTCCGTCTGGTGTCAGCCTCGCTAGTGACGGTTTCGGTCTGGTGTCAGCCTCTCCTCGTGACGGTTTCAGTCTGGTGTCAGCCTCGCTAGTGACGGTGTCAGTCTGGTGTCAGCCTCGCTAGTGACGGTGTCAGTCTGGTGTCAGCCTCTCCTCGTGACGGTGTCAGTCTGGTGTCAGCCTCTCCTCGTGACGGTGTCAGTCTGGTGTCAGCCTCGCTAGTGACGGTTTCAGTCTGGTGTCAGCCTCGCTAGTGACGGTTTCAGTCTGGTGTCAGCCTCTCCTCGTGACGGTGTCGGTCTGGTGTCAGCCTCTCCTCGTGACGGTGTCCGTTTGGTGTCAGCCTCTCCTCGTGACAGGGTCCGTCTGGTGTCAGCCTCGCTAGTGACGGTTTTGGTCTGGTGTCAGCCTCTCCTCGTGACGGTGTCAGTCTGGTGTCAGCCTCGCTAGTGACGGTGTCAGTCTGGTGTCAGCCTCGCTAGTGACGGTGTCAGTCTGGTGTCAGCCTCGCTAGTGACGGTGTCAGTCTGGTGTCAGCCTCTCCTCGTGACGGTGTCAGTCTGGTGTCAGCCTCTCCTCGTGACGGTGTCAGTCTGGTGTCAGCCTCGCTAGTGACGGTGTCAGTCTGGTGTCAGCCTCGCTAGTGACGGTGTCAGTCTGGTGTCAGCCTCGCTAGTGACGGTTTCAGTCTGGTGTCAGCCTCTCCTCGTGACGGTGTCAGTCTGGTGTCAGCCTCGCTAGTGACGGTGTCAGTCTGGTGTCAGCCTCTCCTCGTGACGGTGTCAGTCTGGTGTCAGCCTCTCCTCGTGACGGTGTCAGTCTGGTGTCAGCCTCGCTAGTGACGGTTTCAGTCTGGTGTCAGCCTCTCCTCGTGACGGTGTCAGTCTGGTGTCAGCCTCTCCTCGTGACGGTGTCAGTCTGGTGTCAGCCTTGCTAGTGACGGTTTCAGTCTGGTGTCAGCCTCTCCTCGTGACGGTGTCCGTCTGGTGTCAGCCTCGCTAGTGACGGGGTCGGTCTGGTGTCAGCCTCGCTAGTGACGGGGTCGGTCTGGTGTCAGCCTCGCCTCGTGACGGTGTCGGTCTGGTGTCAGCCTCGCCTCGTGACGGTGTCGGTCTGGTGTCATCCTCGCTAGTGACGGTGTCAGTCTGGTGTCAGCCTCTCCTCGTGACAGTGTCAGTCTGGTGTCAGCCTCGCTAGTGACGGTGTCAGTCTGGTGTCAGCCTCGCTAGTGACGGTTTCAGTCTGGTGTCAGCCTCTCCTCGTGACGGTGTCAGTCTGGTGTCAGCCTCGCTAGTGACGGGGTCGGTCTGGTGTCAGCCTCTCCTCGTGACGGTGTCAGTCTGGTGTCAGCCTCGCTAGTGACGGTTTCAGTCTGGTGTCAGCCTCTCCTCGTGACGGTGTCCGTCTGGTGTCAGCCTCTCCTCGTGACGGTGTCAGTCTGGTGTCAGCCTCGCTAGTGACGGGGTCGGTCTGGTGTCAGCCTCTCCTCGTGACGGGGTCCGTCTGGTGTCAGCCTCTCCTCGTGACGGTGTCAGTCTGGTGTCAGCCTCTCCTCGTGACGGTGTCAGTCTGGTGTCAGCCTCGCTAGTGACGGTTTCAGTCTGGTGTCAGCCTCTCCTCGTGACGGTGTCAGTCTGGTGTCAGCCTCGCTAGTGACGGTGTCAGTCTGGTGTCATCCTCGCTAGTGACGGTTTCAGTCTGGTGTCAGCCTCTCCTCGTGACGGTGTCAGTCTGGTGTCAGCCTCTCCTCGTGACGGTGTCGGTCTGGTGTCAGCCTCGCCTCGTGACGGGGTCGGTCTGGTGTCAGCCTCTCCTCGTGACGGTGTCGGTCTGGTGTCAGCCTCTCCTCGTTATGGTGTCAGTCTGGTGTCAGCCTCGCTAGTGACGGTGTCTGTCTGGTGTCAGCCTCGCTAGTGACGGTTTCAGTCTGGTGTCAGCCTCTCCTCGTGACGGTGTCAGTCTGGTGTCAGCCTCGCTAGTGACGGGGTCGGTCTGGTGTCAGCCTCTCCTCGTGACGGGGTCGGTCTGGTGTCAGCCTCTCCTCGTGACGGTGTCAGTCTGGTGTCAGCCTCGCTAGTGACGGTTTCAGTCTGGTGTCAGCCTCTCCTCGTGACGGTGTCAGTCTGGTGTCAGCCTCGCTAGTGACGGTGTCAGTCTGGTGTCAGCCTCGCTAGTGACGGTTTCAGTCTGGTGTCAGCCTCTCCTCGTGACGGTGTCAGTCTGGTGTCAGCCTCGCTAGTGACGGTTTCAGTCTGGTGTCAGCCTCTCCTCGTGACGGTGTCAGTCTGGTGTCAGCCTCGATAGTGACGGTGTCAGTCTGGTGTCAGCCTCTCCTCGTGACGGTGTCAGTCTGGTGTCAGCCTCTCCTCGTGACGGTGTCAGTCTGGTGTCAGCCTCGCTAGTGACGGTTTCAGTCTGGTGTCAGCCTCTCCTCGTGACGGTGTCCGTCTGGTGTCAGCCTTGCTAGTGACTGGGTCGGTCTGGTGTCAGCCTCGCTAGTGACGGGGTCGGTCTGGTGTCATCCTCGCTAGTGACGGTGTCGGTCTGGTGTCATCCTCGCCTCGTGACGGGGTCGGTCTGGTGTCAGCCTCGCTAGTGACGGAGTCAGTCTGGTGTCAGCCTCTCCTCGTGACGGTGTCGGTCTGGTGTCAGCCTCTCCTCGTGACGGTGTCGGTCTGGTGTCAGCCTCTCCTCGTGACAGGGTCCGTCTGGTGTCAGCCTCGCTAGTGACGGTTTCGGTCTGGTGTCAGCCTCTCCTCGTGACGGTGTCAGTCTGGTGTCAGCCTCGCTAGTGACGGTGTCAGTCTGGTGTCAGCCTCGCTAGTGACGGTGTCCGTCTGGTGTCAGCCTCTCCTCGTGACGGTGTCAGTCTGGTGTCAGCCTCGCTAGTGACGGGGTCGGTCTGGTGTCAGCCTTTCCTCGTGAAGGGGTTCGTCTGGTGTCAGCCTCTCCTCGTGACGGGGTCGGTCTGGTGTCAGCCTCTCCTCGTGACGGGGTCGGTCTGGTGTCAGCCTCGCTAGTGACGGTTTCAGTCTGGTGTCAGCCTCTCCTCGTGACGGTGTCAGTCTGGTGTCAGCCTCGCTAGTGACGGTGTCAGTCTGGTGTCAGCCTCGCTAGTGACGGTTTCAGTCTGGTGTCAGCCTCGCTAGTGACGGTGTCAGTCTGGTGTCAGCCTCGCTAGTGACGGTTTCAGTCTGGTGTCAGCCTCTCCTTGTGACGGTGTCGGTCTGGTGTCAGCCTCGCTAGTGACGGGGTCGGTCTGGTGTCAGCCTCGCTAGTGACGGTGTCAGTCTGGTGTCAGCCTCGCTTGTGACGGTGTCAGTCTGGTGTCAGCCTCTCCTCGTGACGGTGTCAGTCTGGTGTCAGCCTCTCCTCGTGACGGTGTCAGTCTGGTGTCAGCCTCGCTAGTGACGGTTTCAGTCTGGTGTCAGCCTCGCTAGTGACGGTTTCAGTCTGGTGTCAGCCTCTCCTCGTGACGGTGTCAGTCTGGTGTCTGCCTCGCTAGTGACGGTTTCAGTCTGGTGTCAGCCTCGCTAGTGACGGTTTCGTTCTGGTGTCAGCCTCTCCTCGTGACGGTGTCAGTCTGGTGTCAGCCTCGCTAGTGACGGTGTCAGTCTGGTGTCAGCCTCGCTAGTGACGGTGTCAGTCTGTTGTCAGCCTCTCCTCGTGACGGTGTCAGTCTGGTGTCAGCCTCTCCTCGTGACGGTGTCAGTCTGGTGTCAGCCTCGCTAGTGACGGTTTCAGTCTGGTGTCAGCCTCTCCTCGTGACGGTGTCCGTCTGGTGTCAGCCTCGCTAGTGACTGGGTCGGTCTGGTGTCAGCCTCGCTAGTGACGGGGTCGGTCTGGTGTCAGCCTTTCCTCGTGAAGGGGTTCGTCTGGTGTCAGCCTCTCCTCGTGACGGGGTCGGTCTGGTGTCAGCCTCTCCTCGTGACGGGGTCGGTCTGGTGTCAGCCTCGCTAGTGACGGTTTCAGTCTGGTGTCAGCCTCTCCTCGTGACGGTGTCAGTCTGGTGTCAGCCTCGCTAGTGACGGTGTCAGTCTGGTGTCAGCCTCGCTAGTGACGGTTTCAGTCTGGTGTCAGCCTCGCTAGTGACGGTGTCAGTCTGGTGTCAGCCTCGCTAGTGACGGTTTCAGTCTGGTGTCAGCCTCTCCTTGTGACGGTGTCGGTCTGGTGTCAGCCTCGCTAGTGACGGGGTCGGTCTGGTGTCAGCCTCGCTAGTGACGGTGTCAGTCTGGTGTCAGCCTCGCTTGTGACGGTGTCAGTCTGGTGTCAGCCTCTCCTCGTGACGGTGTCAGTCTGGTGTCAGCCTCTCCTCGTGACGGTGTCAGTCTGGTGTCAGCCTCGCTAGTGACGGTTTCAGTCTGGTGTCAGCCTCGCTAGTGACGGTTTCAGTCTGGTGTCAGCCTCTCCTCGTGACGGTGTCAGTCTGGTGTCTGCCTCGCTAGTGACGGTTTCAGTCTGGTGTCAGCCTCGCTAGTGACGGTTTCGTTCTGGTGTCAGCCTCTCCTCGTGACGGTGTCAGTCTGGTGTCAGCCTCGCTAGTGACGGTGTCAGTCTGGTGTCAGCCTCGCTAGTGACGGTGTCAGTCTGTTGTCAGCCTCTCCTCGTGACGGTGTCAGTCTGGTGTCAGCCTCTCCTCGTGACGGTGTCAGTCTGGTGTCAGCCTCGCTAGTGACGGTTTCAGTCTGGTGTCAGCCTCTCCTCGTGACGGTGTCCGTCTGGTGTCAGCCTCGCTAGTGACTGGGTCGGTCTGGTGTCAGCCTCGCTAGTGATGGGGTCGGTCTGGTGTCATCCTCGCTAGTGACGGTGTCGGTCTGGTGTCATCCTCGCCTCGTGACGGGGTCAGTCTGGTGTCAGCCTCTCCTCGTGACGGTGTCGGTCTGGTGTCAGCCTCTCCTCGTGACGGTGTCGGTCTGGTGTCAGCCTCTCCTCGTGACAGGGTCCGTCTGGTGTCAGCCTCGCTAGTGACGGTTTCGGTCTGGTGTCAGCCTCTCCTCGTGACGGTGTCAGTCTGGTTTCAGCCTCGCTAGTGACGGTGTCAGTCTGGTGTCAGCCTCGCTAGTGACGGTGTCAGTCTGGTGTCAGCCTCTCCTCGTGACGGTGTCAGTCTGGTGTCAGCCTCTCCTCGTGACGGTGTCAGTCTGGTGTCAGCCTCGCTAGTGACGGTTTCAGTCTGGTGTCAGCCTCTCCTCGTGACGGTGTCCGTCTGGTGTCAGCCTCTCCTCGTGACGGTGTCAGTCTGGTGTCAGCCTCGCTAGTGACGGGGTCGGTCTGGTGTCAGCCTTTCCTCGTGACGGGGTCGGTCTGGTGTCAGCCTCTCCTCGTGACGGTGTCGGTCTGGTGTCAGCCTCTCCTCGTGAAGGGGTTCGTCTGGTGTCAGCCTCTCCTCGTGACGGGGTCGGTCTGGTGTCAGCCTCTCCTCGTGACGGGGTCGGTCTGGTGTCAGCCTCGCTAGTGACGGTGTCGGTCTGGTGTCATCCTCGCCTCGTGACGGGGTCGGTCTGGTGTCAGCCTCGCTAGTGACGGAGTCGGTCTGGTGTCAGCCTCTCCTCGTGACGGTGTCGGTCTGGTGTCAGCCTCTCCTCGTGACGGTGTCGGTCTGGTGTCAGCCTCTCCTCGTGACAGGGTCCGACTGGTGTCAGCCTCGCTAGTGACGGTTTCGGTCTGGTGTCAGCCTCTCCTCGTGACGGTGTCAGTCTGGTGTCAGCCTCGCTAGTGACGGTTTCAGTCTGGTGTCAGCCTCGCTAGTGACGGTTTCAGTCTGGTGTCAGCCTCTCCTCGTGACGGTGTCAGTCTGGTGTCAGCCTCTCCTCATGACGGTGTCGGTCTGGTGTCAGCCTCTCCTCGTGACGGGGTCCGTCTGGTGTCAGCCTCTCCTCGTGACGGGGTCGGTCTGGTGTCAGCCTCTCCTCGTGACGGGGTCGGTCTGGTGTCAGCCTCGCTAGTGACGGTTTCAGTCTGGTGTCAGCCTCTCCTCGTGACGGTGTCAGTCTGGTGTCAGCCTCGCTAGTGACGGTTTCAGTCTGGTGTCAGCCTCTCCTCGTGACGGTGTCAGTCTAGTGTCAGCCTCTCCTCGTGACGGTGTCAGTCTGGTGTTAGCCTCGCTAGTGACGGTTTCAGTCTGGTGTCAGCCTCTCCTCGTGACGGTGTCAGTCTGGTGTCAGCCTCTCCTCGTGACGGTGTCAGTCTGGTGTCAGCCTCGCTAGTGACGGTTTCAGTCTGGTGTCAGCCTCTCCTCGTGACGGTGTCAGTCTGGTGTCAGCCTCTCCTCGTGACGGGGTCGGTCTGGTGTCAGCCTCTCCTCGTGACGGTGTCAGTCTGGTGTCAGCCTCGCTAGTTACGGTTTCAGTCTGGTGTCAGCCTCTCCTCGTGACGGTGTCCGTCTGGTGTCAGCCTCGCTAGTGACGGGGTCGGTCTGGTGTCAGCCTCGCTAGTGACGGGGTCGGTCTGGTGTCAGCCTCGCCTCGTGACGGTGTCGGTCTGGTGTCAGCCTCGCCTCGTGACGGTGTCGGTCTGGTGTCATCCTCGCTAGTGACGGTGTCGGTCTGGTGTCATCCTCGCCTCGTGACGGGGTCGGTCTGGTGTCAGCCTCGCTAGTGACGGAGTCGGTCTGGTGTCAGCCTCTCCTCGTGACGGTGTCGGTCTGGTGTCAGCCTCTCCTCGTGACGGTGTCGGTCTGGTGTCAGCCTCTCCTCGTGACAGGGTCCGTCTGGTGTCAGCCTCGCTAGTGACGGTTTCAGTCTGGTGTCAGCCTCTCCTCGTGACGGTGTCCGTCTGGTGTCAGCCTCTCCTCGTGACGGTGTCAGTCTGGTGTCAGCCTCGCTAGTGACGGGGTCGGTCTGGTGTCAGCCTCTCCTCGTGACGGTGTCGGTCTGGTGTCAGCCTCTCCTCGTGACGGGGTCCGTCTGGTGTCAGCCTCTCCTCGTGACGGGGTCGGTCTGGTGTCAGCCTCTCCTCGTGACGGGGTCGGTCTGGTGTCAGCCTCGCTAGTGACGGTTTCAGTCTGGTGTCAGCCTCTCCTCGTGACGGTGTCAGTCTGGTGTCAGCCTCGCTAGTGACGGTGTCAGTCTGGTGTCAGCCTCGCTAGTGACGGTTTCAGTCTGGTGTCAGCCTCTCCTCGTGACGGTGTCAGTCTGGTGTCAGCCTCGCTAGTGACGGGGTCGGTCTGGTGTCAGCCTCTCCTCGTGACGGGGTCGGTCTGGTGTCAGCCTCTCCTCGTGACGGTGTCAGTCTGGTGTCAGCCTCGCTAGTGATGGTTTCAGTCTGGTGTCAGCCTCTCCTCGTGACGGTGTCCGTCTGGTGTCAGCCTCGCTAGTGACGGGGTCGGTCTGGTGTCAGCCTCGCTATTGACGGGGTCGGTCTGGTGTCAGCCTCGCCTCGTGACGGTGTCGGTCTGGTGTCAGCCTCTCCTCGTGACGGTGTCGGTCTGGTGTCATCCTCGCTAGTGACGGTGTCGGTCTGGTGTCATCCTCGCCTCGTGACGGGGTCGGTCTGGTGTCAGCCTCGCTAGTGACGGAGTCGGTCTGGTGTCAGCCTCGCCTCGTGACGGTGTCGGTCTGGTGTCAGCCTCGCCTCGTGACGGTGTCGGTCTGGTGTCATCCTCGCTAGTGACGGTGTCGGTCTGGTGTCATCCTCGCCTCGTGACGGGGTCGGTCTGGTGTCAGCCTCTCCTCGTGACGGTGTCGGTCTGGTGTCATCCTCTCCTCGTGACGGGGTCGGTCTGGTGTCAGCCTCTCCTCGTGACGGGGTCGGTCTGGTGTCAGCCTCGCCTCGTGACGGTGTCGGTCTGGTGTCAGCCTCGCTAGTGACGGTGTCAGTCTGGTGTCAGCCTCGCTAGTGACGGTTTCAGTCTGGTGTCAGCCTCTCCTCGTGACGGTGTCAGTCTGGTGTCAGCCTCGCTAGTGACGGGGTCGGTCTGGTGTCAGCCTCTCCTCGTGACGGGGTCGGTCTGGTGTCAGCCTCTCCTCGTGACGGTGTCAGTCTGGTGTCAGCCTCGCTAGTGACGGTTTCAGTCTGGTGTCAGCCTCTCCTCGTGACGGTGTCAGTCTGGTGTCAGCCTCGCTAGTGACGGGGTCGGTCTGGTGTCAGCCTCTCCTCGTGACGGGGTCGGTCTGGTGTCAGCCTCTCCTCGTGACGGTGTCGGTCTGGTGTCAGCCTCTCCTCGTGACGGGGTCGGTCTGGTGTCAGCCTCTCCTCGTGACGGGGTCGGTCTGGTGTCAGCCTCTCCTCGTGACGGGGTCGGTCTGGTGTCAGCCTCGCTAGTGACGGTTTCATTCTGGTGTCAGCCTCTCCTCGTGACGGTGTCAGTCTGGTGTCAGCCTCGCTAGTGACGGTGTCAGTCTGGTGTCAGCCTCGCTAGTGACGGTTTCAGTCTGGTGTCAGCCTCTCCTCGTGACGGTGTCAGTCTGGTGTCAGCCTCTCCTCGTGACGGTGTCAGTCTGGTGTCAGCCTCGCTAGTGACGGTTTCAGTCTGGTGTCAGCCTCTCCTCGTGACGGTGTCAGTCTGGTGTCAGCCTCTCCTCGTGACGGTGTCAGTCTGGTGTCAGCCTCGCTAGTGACGGTTTCAGTCTGGTGTCAGCCTCTCCTCGTGACGGTGTCCGTCTGGTGTCAGCCTCGCTAGTGACGGGGTCGGTCTGGTGTCAGCCTCGCTAGTGACGGGGTCGGTCTGGTGTCAGCCTCGCCTCGTGACGGTGTCGGTCTGGTGTCAGCCTCGCCTCGTGACGGTGTCGGTCTGGTGTCATCCTCGCTAGTGACGGTGTCGGTCTGGTGTCATCCTCGCCTCGTGACGGGGTCGGTCTGGTGTCAGCCTCGCTAGTGACGGAGTCGGTCTGGTGTCAGCCTCTCCTCGTGACGGTGTCGATCTGGTGTCAGCCTCTCCTCGTGACGGTGTCGGTCTGGTGTCAGCCTCTCCTCGTGACAGGGTCCGTCTGGTGTCAGCCTCGCTAGTGACGGTTTCGGTCTGGTGTCAGCCTCTCCTCGTGACGGTGTCAGTCTGGTGTCAGCCTCGCTAGTGACGGTTTCAGTCTGGTGTCAGCCTCTCCTCGTGACGGTGTCAGTCTGGTGTCAGCCTCTCCTCGTGACGGTGTCAGTCTGGTGTCAGCCTCGCTAGTGACGGTTTCAGTCTGGTGTCAGCCTCTCCTCGTGACGGTGTCAGTCTGGTGTCAGCCTCTCCTTGTGACGGTGTCAGTCTGGTGTCAGCCTCGCTAGTGACGGTTTCAGTCTGGTGTCAGCCTCTCCTCGTGACGGTGTCCGTCTGGTGTCAGCCTCGCTAGTGACGGGGTCGGTCTGGTGTCAGCCTCGCTATTGACGGGGTCGGTCTGGTGTCAGCCTCGCCTCATGACGGTGTCGGTCTGGTGTCAGCCTCGCCTCGTGACGGTGTCGGTCTGGTGTCATCCTCGCTAGTGACGGTGTCGGTCTGGTGTCATCCTCGCCTCGTGACAGGGTCCGTCTGGTGTCAGCCTCGCTAGTGACGGTTTCGGTCTGGTGTCAGCCTCTCCTCGTGACGGTGTCAGTCTGGTGTCAACCTCGCTAGTGACGGTGTCAGTCTGGTGTCAGCCTCTCCTCGTGACGGTGTCCGTCTGGTGTCAGCCTCTCCTCGTGACGGTGTCAGTCTGGTGTCAGCCTCGCTAGTGACGGGGTCGGTCTGGTGTCAGCCTCTCCTCGTGACGGGGTCGGTCTGGTGTCAGCCTCTCCTCGTGACGGTGTCGGTCTGGTGTCAGCCTCTCCTCGTGACGGGGTCCGTCTGGTGTCAGCCTCTCCTCGTGACGGGGTCGGTCTGGTGTCAGCCTCTCCTCGTGACGGGGTCGGTCTGGTGTCAGCCTCGCTAGTGACGGTTTCATTCTGGTGTCAGCCTCTCCTCGTGACGGTGTCAGTCTGGTGTCAGCCTCGCTAGTGACGGTGTCAGTCTGGTGTCAGCCTCGCTAGTGACGGTTTCAGTCTGGTGTCAGCCTCTCCTCGTGACGGTGTCAGTCTGGTGTCAGCCTCTCCTCGTGACGGTGTCAGTCTGGTGTCAGCCTCGCTAGTGACGGTTTCAGTCTGGTGTCAGCCTCTCCTCGTGACGGTGTCAGTCTGGTGTCAGCCTCTCCTCGTGACGGTGTCAGTCTGGTGTCAGCCTCGCTAGTGACGGTTTCAGTCTGGTGTCAGCCTCTCCTCGTGACGGTGTCCGTCTGGTGTCAGCCTCGCTAGTGACGGGGTCGGTCTGGTGTCAGCCTCGCTATTGACGGGGTCGGTCTGGTGTCAGCCTCGCCTCATGACGGTGTCGGTCTGGTGTCAGCCTCGCCTCGTGACGGTGTCGGTCTGGTGTCATCCTCGCTAGTGACGGTGTCGGTCTGGTGTCATCCTCGCCTCGTGACGGGGTCGGTCTGGTGTCAGCCTCGCTAGTGACGGAGTCGGTCTGGTGTCAGCCTCTCCTCGTGACGGTGTCGGTCTGGTGTCAGCCTCTCCTCGTGACGGTGTCGGTCTGGTGTCAGCCTCTCCTCGTGACAGGGTCCGTCTGGTGTCAGCCTCGCTAGTGACGGTTTCGGTCTGGTGTCAGCCTCTCCTCGTGACGGTGTCAGTCTGGTGTCAGCCTCGCTAGTGACGGTGTCAGTCTGGTGTCAGCCTCGCTAGTGACGGTGTCAGTCTGGTTTCAGCCTCGCTAGTGACGGTGTCAGTCTGGTGTCAGCCTCTCCTCGTGACGGTGTCAGTCTGGTGTCAGCCTCTCCTCGTGACGGTGTCAGTCTGGTGTCAGCCTCGCTAGTGACGGTTTCAGTCTGGTGTCAGCCTCTCCTCGTGACGGTGTCCGTCTGGTGTCAGCCTCGCTAGTGACGGGGTCGGTCTTGTGTCAGCCTCTCCTCGTGACGGGGTCGGTCTGGTGTCAGCCTCTCCTCGTGACGGTGTCGGTCTGGTGTCAGCCTCTCCTCGTGACGGGGTCCGTCTGGTGTCAGCCTCTCCTCGTGACGGTGTCGGTCTAGTGTCAGCATCTCCTCGTGACGGTGTCAGTCTGGTGTCAGCCTCGCTAGTGAAGGTTTCAGTCTGGTGTCAGCCTCTCCTCGTGACGGTGTCCGTCTGGTGTCAGCCTCTCCTCGTGACGGTGTCAGTCTGGTGTCAGCCTCGCTAGTGACGGGGTCGGTCTGGTGTCAGCCTCTCCTCGTGACGGGGTCGGTCTGGTGTCAGCCTCTCCTCGTGACGGTGTCGGTCTGGTGTCAGCCTCTCCTCGTGACGGGGTCCGTCTGGTGTCAGCCTCTCCTCGTGACGGTGTCGGTCTAGTGTCAGCCTCTCCTCGTGACAGGGTCCGTCTGGTGTCAGCCTCGCTAGTGACGGTTTCGGTCTGGTGTCAGCCTCTCCTCGTGACGGTGTCAGTCTGGTGTCAGCCTCGCTAGTGACGGTGTCAGTCTGGTGTCAGCCTCGCTAGTGACGGTTTCAGTCTGGTGTCAGCCTCTCCTCGTGACGGTGTCCGTCTGGTGTCAGCCTCTCCTCGTGACGGTGTCAGTCTGGTGTCAGCCTCGCTAGTGACGGGGTCGGTCTGGTGTCAGCCTCTCCTCGTGACGGGGTCGGTCTGGTGTCAGCCTCTCCTCGTGACGGGGTCGGTCTGGTGTCAGCCTCGCTAGTGACGGTTTCATTCTGGTGTCAGCCTCTCCTCGTGACGGTGTCAGTCTGGTGTCAGCCTCGCTAGTGACGGTGTCAGTCTGGTGTCAGCCTCGCTAGTGACGGTTTCAGTCTGGTGTCAGCCTCTCCTCGTGACGGTGTCAGTCTGGTGTCAGCCTCTCCTCGTGACGGTGTCAGTCTGGTGTCAGCCTCTCCTCGTGACGGTGTCAGTCTGGTGTCAGCCTCGCTAGTGACGGTTTCAGTCTGGTGTCAGCCTCTCCTCGTGACGGTGTCCGTCTGGTGTCAGCCTCGCTAGTGACGGGGTCGGTCTGGTGTCAGCCTCGCTATTGACGGGGTCGGTCTGGTGTCAGCCTCGCCTCATGACGGTGTCGGTCTGGTGTCAGCCTCGCCTCGTGACGGTGTCGGTCTGGTGTCATCCTCGCTAGTGACGGTGTCGGTCTGGTGTCATCCTCGCCTCGTGACGGGGTCGGTCTGGTGTCAGCCTCGCTAGTGACGGAGTCGGTCTGGTGTCAGCCTCTCCTCGTGACGGTGTCGGTCTGGTGTCAGCCTCTCCTCGTGACGGTGTCGGTCTGGTGTCAGCCTCTCCTCGTGACAGGGTCCGTCTGGTGTCAGCCTCGCTAGTGACGGTGTCGGTCTGGTGTCAGCCTCTCCTCGTGACGGGGTCCGTCTGGTGTCAGCCTCTCCTCGTGACGGTGTCGGTCTGGTGTCAGCCTCTCCTCGTGACGGGGTCCGTCTGGTGTCAGCCTCTCCTCGTGACGGTGTCGGTCTAGTGTCAGCCTCTCCTCGTGACGGTGTCAGTCTGGTGTCAGCCTCGCTAGTGAAGGTTTCAGTCTGGTGTCAGCCTCTCCTCGTGACGGTGTCCGTCTGGTGTCAGCCTCTCCTCGTGACGGTGTCAGTCTGGTGTCAGCCTCGCTAGTGACGGGGTCGGTCTGGTGTCAGCCTCTCCTCGTGACGGGGTCGGTCTGGTGTCAGCCTCTCCTCGTGACGGTGTCGGTCTGGTGTCAGCCTCTCCTCGTGACGGGGTCCGTCTGGTGTCAGCCTCTCCTCGTGACGGTGTCGGTCTAGTGTCAGCCTCTCCTCATGACAGGGTCCGTCTGGTGTCAGCCTCGCTAGTGACGGTTTCGGTCTGGTGTCAGCCTCTCCTCGTGACGGTGTCAGTCTGGTGTCAGCCTCGCTAGTGACGGTTTCAGTCTGGTGTCAGCCTCTCCTCGTGACGGTGTCGGTCTGGTGTCAGCCTATCCTCGTGACGGTGTCAGTCTGGTGTCAGCCTCGCTAGTGACGGTTTCAGTCTGGTGTCAGCCTCTCCTCGTGACGGGGTCGGTCTGGTGTCAGCCTCGCTAGTGACGGTGTCGGTCTGGTGTCAGCCTCGCCTCGTGACGGTGTCGGTCTGGTGTCAGCCTCGCCTCGTGACGGTGTCGGTCTGGTGTCAGCCTCGCCTCGTGACGGTGTCGGTCTGGTGTCAGCCTCTCCTCGTGACGGTGTCAGTCTGGTGTCAGCCTCGCTAGTGACGGTTTCAGTCTGGTGTCAGCCTCTCCTCGTGACGGTGTCGGTCTGGTGTCAGCCTCTCCTCGTGACGGTGTCAGTCTGGTGTCAGCCTCGCTAGTGACGGTTTCAGTCTGGTGTCAGCCTCTCCTCGTGACGGTGTCGGTCTGGTGTCAGCCTCGCTAGTGACGGGGTCAGTCTGGTGTCAGCCTCGCTAGTGACGGTGTCGGTCTGGTGTCAGCCTCGCCTCGTGACGGGGTCGGTCTGGTGTCAGCTTCGCCTCGTGACGGTGTCGGTCTGGTGTCAGCCTCGCCTCGTGACGGTGTCGGTCTGGTGTCAGCCTCTCCTCGTGACGGTGTCGGTCTGGTGTCATCCTCTCCTCGTGACGGGGTCGGTCTGGTGTCAGCCTCTCCTCGTGACGGGGTCGGTCTGGTGTCAGCCTCGCCTCGTGACGGTGTCGGTCTGGTGTCAGCCTCTCCTCGTGACGGTGTCGGTCTGGTGTCAGCCTCTCCTCGTGACGGGGTCGGTCTGGTGTCAGCCTCGCTAGTGACGGTTTCAGTCTGGTGTCAGCCTCGCTAGTGACGGGGTCGGTCTGGTGTCAGCCTCTCCTCGTGACGGTGTCGGTCTGGTGTCAGCCTCTCCTCGTGACGGGGTCGGTCTGGTGTCAGCCTCTCCTCGTGACGGGGTCGGTCTGGTGTCATCCTCGCTAGTGACGGTGTCGGTCTGGTGTCAGCCTCTCCTCGTGACGGGGTCGGTTTGGTGTCAGCCTCTCCTCGTGACGGGGGTCGGTCTGGTGTCAGCCTCGCTAGTGACGGTTTCAGTCTGGTGTCAGCCTCGCCTCGTGACGGTGTCGGTCTGGTGTTATGCTCGCTAGTGACGGTGTCGGTCTGTTGTCATCCACGCCTCGTGACGGGGTCGGTCTGGTGTCAGCCTCTCCTCGTGACGGTGTCGGTCTGGTGTCAGCCTCTCCTCGTGACGGGGTCGGTCTGGTGTCAGCCTCTCCTCGTGACGGGGGTCGGTCTGGTGTCAGCCTCGCTAGTGACGGTTTCGGTCTGGTGTCAGCCTCTCCTCGTGACGGTGTCGGTCTGGTGTCAGCCTCGCTAGTGACGGTGTCAGTCTGGTGTCAGCCTCGCTAGTGACGGTTTCAGTCTGGTGTCAGCCTCTCCTCGTGACGGTGTCAGTCTGGTGTCAGCCTCTCCTCGTGACGGTGTCAGTCTGGTGTCAGCCTCGCTAGTGACGGTTTCAGTCTGGTGTCAGCCTCTCCTCGTGACGGTGTCGGTCTGGTGTCAGCCTCTCCTCGTGACGGTGTCAGTCTGGTGTCAGCCTCGCTAGTGACGGTTTCAGTCTGGTGTCAGCCTCTCCTCGTGACGGTGTCGGTCTGGTGTCAGCCTCGCTAGTGACGGGGTCGGTCTGGTGTCAGCCTCGCTAGTGACGGTGTCGGTCTGGTGTCAGCCTCGCCTCGTGACGGGGTCGGTCTTGTGTCAGCCTTGCCTCGTGACGGTGTCGGTCTGGTGTCAGCCTCGCCTCGTGACGGTGTCGGTCTGGTGTCAGCCTCGCCTCGTGACGGTGTTGGTCTGGTGTCAGCCTCTCCTCGTGACGGTGTCGGTCTGGTGTCATCCTCTCTTCGTGACGGGGTCGGTCTGGTGTCAGCCTCTCCTCGTGACGGGGTCGGTCTGGTGTCAGCCTCGCCTCGTGACGGTGTCGGTCTGGTGTCAGCCTCTCCTCGTGACGGTGTCGGTCTGGTGTCATCCTCTCCTCGTGACGGGGTCGGTCTGGTGTCAGCCTCTCCTCGTGACGGGGTCGGTCTGGTGTCAGCCTCGCTAGTGACGGTTTCAGTCTGGTGTCAGCCTCGCTAGTGACGGGGTCGGTCTGGTGTCAGCCTCTCCTCGTGACGGGGTCGGTCTGGTGTCAGCCTCTCCTCGTGACGGGGTCGGTCTGGTGTCAGCCTCTCCTCGTGACGGGGTCGGTCTGGTGTCAGCCTCGCCTCGTGACGGTGTCGGTCTGGTGTCAGCCTCGCTAGTGACGGTGTCGGTCTGGTGTCATCCTCGCCTCGTGACGGTGTCGGTCTGGTGTCATCCTCGCTAGTGACGGTGTCGGTCTGGTGTCAGCCTCTCCTCGTGACGGGGTCGGTTTGGTGTCAGCCTCGCTAGTGACGGTTTCAGTCTGGTGTCAGCCTCGCCTCGTGACGGTGTCGGTCTGGTGTTATGCTCGCTAGTGACGGTGTCGGTCTGTTGTCATCCTCGCCTCGTGACGGGGTCGGTCTGGTGTCAGCCTCTCCTCGTGACGGGGTCGGTCTGGTGTCAGCCTCTCCTCGTGACGGGGGTCGGTCTGGTGTCAGCCTCGCTAGTGACGGTTTCGGTCTGGTGTCAGCCTCTCCTCGTGACGGTGTCGGTCTGGTGTCAGCCTCGCTAGTGACGGTGTCAGTCTGGTGTCAGCCTCGCTAGTGACGGTTTCAGTCTGGTGTCAGCCTCTCCTCGTGACGGTGTCAGTCTGGTGTCAGCCTCTCCTCGTGACGGTGTCAGTCTGGTGTCAGCCTCGCTAGTGACGGTTTCAGTCTGGTGTCAGCCTCTCCTCGTGACGGTGTCAGTCTGGTGTCAGCCTCTCCTCGTGACGGTGTCAGTCTGGTGTCAGCCTCGCTAGTGACGGTATCAGTCTGGTGTCAGCCTCGCCTCGTGACGGTGTCGGTCTGGTGTCAGCCTCGCTAGTGACGGGGTCGGTCTGGTGTCAGCCTCGCTAGTGACGGGGTCGGTCTGGTGTCAGCCTAGCCTCGTGACGGTGTCGGTCTGGTGTCAGCCTCGCCTCGTGACGGTGTCGGTCTGGTGTCAGCCTCGCCTCGTGACAGTGTCGGTCTGGTGTCATCCTCGCTAGTGACGGTGTCGGTCTGGTGTCATCCTCGCCTCGTGACGGGGTCGGTCTGGTGTCAGCCACGCTAGTGACGGGGTCGGTCTGGTGTCAGCCTCTCCTCGTGACGGTGTCGGTCTGGTGTCAGCCTCTCCTCGTGACGGTGTCGGTCTGGTGTCAGCCTCTCCTCGTGACGGGGTCGGTCTGGTGTCAGCCTCTCCTCGTGACGGGGTCGGTCTGGTGTCAGCCTCGCTAGTGACGGTTTCAGTCTGGTGTCAGCCTCTCCTCGTGACGGTGTCAGTCTGGTGTCAGCCTCTCCTCGTGACGGTGTCAGTCTGGTGTCAGCCTCGCCTCGTGACGGTGTCGGTCTGGTGTCATCCTCGCTAGTGACGGTGTCGGTCAGGTGTCATCCTCGCCTCGTGACGGGGTCGGTCTGGTGTCAGCCACGCTAGTGACGGGGTCGGTCTGGTGTCAGCCTCTCCTCGTGACGGTGTCGGTCTGGTGTCAGCCTCTCCTCGTGACGGGGTCGGTCTGGTGTCAGCCTCTCCTCGTGACGGGGGTCGGTCTGGTGTCAACCTCGCTAGTGACGGTTTCGGTCTGGTGTCAGCCTCTCCTCGTGACGGTGTCGGTCTGGTGTCAGCCTCGCTAGTGACGGTGTCAGTCTGTTGTCATCCTCGCCTCGTGACGGTTTCAGTCTGGTGTCAGCCTCTCCTCGTGACGGTGTCAGTCTGGTGTCAGCCTCTCCTCTTGACGGTGTCAGTCTGGTGTCAGCCTCGCTAGTGACGGTTTCAGTCTGGTGTCAGCCTCTCCTCGTGACGGTGTCGGTCTGGTGTCAGCCTATCCTCGTGACGGTGTCAGTCTGGTGTCAGCCTCGCTAGTGACGGTTTCAGTCTGGTGTCAGCCTCTCCTCGTGACGGGGTCGGTCTGGTGTCAGCCTCGCTAGTGACGGTGTCGGTCTGGTGTCAGCCTCGCCTCGTGACGGTGTCGGTCTGGTGTCAGCCTCGCCTCGTGACGGTGTCGGTCTGGTGTCAGCCTCGCCTCGTGACGGTGTCGGTCTGGTGTCAGCCTCTCCTCGTGACGGTGTCAGTCTGGTGTCAGCCTCGCTAGTGACGGTTTCAGTCTGGTGTCAGCCTCTCCTCGTGACGGTGTCGGTCTGGTGTCAGCCTCTCCTCGTGACGGTGTCAGTCTGGTGTCAGCCTCGCTAGTGACGGTTTCAGTCTGGTGTCAGCCTCTCCTCGTGACGGTGTCGGTCTGGTGTCAGCCTCGCTAGTGACGGGGTCGGTCTGGTGTCAGCCTCGCTAGTGACGGTGTCGGTCTGGTGTCAGCCTCGCCTCGTGACGGGGTCGGTCTGGTGTCAGCCTCGCCTCGTGACGGTGTCGGTCTGGTGTCAGCCTCGCCTCGTGACGGTGTCGGTCTGGTGTCAGCCTCGCCTCGTGACGGTGTCGGTCTGGTGTCAGCCTCTCCTCGTGACGGTGTCGGTCTGGTGTCATCCTCTCCTCGTGACGGGGTCGGTCTGGTGTCAGCCTCTCCTCGTGACGGGGTCGGTCTGGTGTCAGCCTCGCCTCGTGACGGTGTCGGTCTGGTGTCAGCCTCTCCTCGTGACGGTGTCGGTCTGGTGTCAGCCTCTCCTCGTGACGGGGTCGGTCTGGTGTCAGCCTCGCTAGTGACGGTTTCAGTCTGGTGTCAGCCTCGCTAGTGACGGGGTCGGTCTGGTGTCAGCCTCTCCTCGTGACGGTGTCGGTCTGGTGTCAGCCTCTCCTCGTGACGGGGTCGGTCTGGTGTCAGCCTCTCCTCGTGACGGGGTCGGTCTGGTGTCAGCCTCTCCTCGTGACGGGGTCGGTCTGGTGTCAGCCTCTCCTTGTGACGGGGGTCGATCTGGTGTCATCCTCGCTAGTGACGGTGTCGGTCTGGTGTCATCCTCGCCTCGTGACGGTGTCGGTCTGGTGTCATCCTCACTAGTGACGGTGTCGGTCTGGTGTCAGCCTCTCCTCGTGACGGGGTCGGTTTGGTGTCAGCCTCTCCTCGTGACGGGGGTCGGTCTGGTGTCAGCCTCGCTAGTGACGGTTTCAGTCTGGTGTCAGCCTCGCCTCGTGACGGTGTCGGTCTGGTGTTATGCTCGCTAGTGACGGTGTCGGTCTGTTGTCATCCTCGCCTCGTGACGGGGTCGGTCTGGTGTCAGCCTCTCCTCGTGACGGTGTCGGTCTGGTGTCAGCCTCTCCTCGTGACGGGGTCGGTCTGGTGTCAGCCTCTCCTCGTGACGGGGGTCGGTCTGGTGTCAGCCTCGCTAGTGACGGTTTCGGTCTGGTGTCAGCCTCTCCTCGTGACGGGGGTCGGTCTGGTGTCAGCCTCGCTAGTGACGGTGTCAGTCTGGTGTCAGCCTCGCTAGTGACGGTTTCAGTCTGGTGTCAGCCTCTCCTCGTGATGGTGTCAGTCTGGTGTCAGCCTCTCCTCGTGACGGTGTCAGTCTGGTGTCAGCCTCGCTAGTGACGGTTTCAGTCTGGTGTCAGCCTCTCCTCGTGACGGTGTCGGTCTGGTGTCAGCCTCTCCTCGTGACGGTGTCAGTCTGGTGTCAGCCTCGCTAGTGACGGTTTCAGTCTGGTGTCAGCCTCTCCTCGTGACGGTGTCGGTCTGGTGTCAGCCTCGCTAGTGACGGGGTCGGTCTGGTGTCAGCCTCGCTAGTGACGGTGTCGGTCTGGTGTCAGCCTCGCCTCGTGACGGGGTCGGTCTGGTGTCAGCCTCGCCTCGTGACGGTGTCGGTTTGGTGTCAGCCTCGCCTCGTGACGGTGTCGGTCTGGTGTCAGCCTCGCCTCGTGACGGTGTTGGTCTGGTGTCAGCCTCTCCTCGTGACGGTGTCGGTCTGGTGTCATCCTCTCTTCGTGACGGGGTCGGTCTGGTGTCAGCCTCTCCTCGTGACGGGGTCGGTCTGGTGTCAGCCTCGCTGGTGACGGTTTCAGTCTGGTGTCAGCCTCGCCTCGTGATGGTGTCGGTCTGGTGTTATGCTCGCTAGTGACGGTATCGGTCTGTTGTCATCCTCGCCTCGTGACGGGGTCGGTCTGGTGTCAGCCTCGCCTCGTGACGGTGTCGGTCTGGTGTCAGCCTCGCCTCGTGACGGTGTCGGTCTGGTGTCAGCCTCGCCTCGTGACAGTGTCGGTCTGGTGTCAGCCTCTCCTCGTGACGGTGTCGGTCTGGTGTCAGCCTCTCCTCGTGACGGGGTCGGTCTGGTGTCAGCCTCTCCTCGTGACGGTGTCGGTCTGGTGTCAGCCTCTCCTCGTGACGGGGTCGGTCTGGTGTCAGCCTCTCCTCGTGACGGGGGTCGGTCTGGTGTCAGCCTCTCCTCGTGACGGTGTCGGTCTGGTGTCAGCCTCTCCTCGTGACGGTGTCGGTCTGGTGTCAGCCTCTCCTCGTGACGGGGTCGGTCTGGTGTCAGCCTCTCCTCGTGACGGGGGTCGGTCTGGTGTCAACCTCGCTAGTGACGGTTTCGGTCTGGTGTCAGCCTCTCCTCGTGACGGTGTCGGTCTGGTGTCAGCCTCGCTAGTGACGGTGTCAGTCTGGTGTCAGCCTCGCTAGTGACGGTTTCAGTCTGGTGTCAGCCTCGCTAGTGACGGTTTCAGTCTGGTGTCAGCCTCTCCCCGTGACGGTGTCGGTCTGGTGTCAGCCTCTCCTCGTGACGGTGTCAGTCTGGTGTCAGCCTCGCTAGTGACGGTTTCAGTCTGGTGTCAGCCTCTCCTCGTGACGGTGTCGGTCTGGTGTCAGTCTCGCTAGTGACGGGGTCGGTCTGGTGTCAGCCTCACTAGTGACGGTGTCGGTCTGGTGTCAGCCTCACCTCGTGACGGTGTCGGTCTGGTGTCAGCCTCGCCTCGTGACGGTGTCGGTCTGGTGTCAGCCTCTCCTCGTGACGGTGTCAGTCTGGTGTCAGCCTCGCTAGTGACGGTTTCAGTCTGGTGTCAGCCTCTCCTCGTGACGGTGTCAGTCTGGTGTCAGCCTCTCCTCGTGACGGTGTCAGTCTGGTGTCAGCCTCGCTAGTGACGGGGTCGGTCTGGTGTCAGCCTCTCCTCGTGACGGGGTCGGTCTGGTGTCAGCCTCTCCTCGTGACGGTGTCGGTCTGGTGTCAGCCTCTCCTCGTGACGGGGTCCGTCTGGTGTCAGCCTCTCCTCGTGACGGGGTCGGTCTGGTGTCAGCCTCTCCTCGTGACGGGGTCGGTCTGGTGTCAGCCTCGCTAGTGACGGTTTCAGTCTGGTGTCAGCCTCTCCTCGTGACGGTGTCAGTCTGGTGTCAGCCTCGCTAGTGACGGTGTCAGTCTGGTGTCAGCCTCGCTAGTGACGGTTTCAGTCTGGTGTCAGCCTCTCCTCGTGACGGTGTCAGTCTGGTGTCAGCCTCGCTAGTGACGGTTTCAGTCTGGTGTCAGCCTCTCCTCGTGACGGTTTCAGTCTGGTGTCAGCCTCTCCTCGTGACGGTGTCAGTCTGGTGTCAGCCTCTCCTCGTGACGGTGTCAGTCTGGTGTCAGCCTCGCTAGTGACGGTTTCAGTCTGGTGTCAGCCTCTCCTCGTGACGGTGTCGGTCTGGTGTCAGCCTCTCCTCGTGACGGTGTCAGTCTGGTGTCAGCCTCGCTAGTGACGGTTTCAGTCTGGTGTCAGCCTCTCCTCGTGACGGTGTCGGTCTGGTGTCAGCCTCGCTAGTGACGGGGTCGGTCTGGTGTCAGCCTCGCTAGTGACGGTGTCGGTCTGGTGTCAGCCTCGCCTCGTGACGGGGTCGGTCTGGTGTCAGCCTCGCCTCGTGACGGTGTCGGTCTGGTGTCAGCCTCGCCTCGTGACGGTGTCGGTCTGGTGTCAGCCTCGCCTCGTGACGGTGTCGGTCTGGTGTCAGCCTCTCCTCGTGATGGTGTCGGTCTGGTGTCATCCTCTCCTCGTGACGGGGTCGGTCTGGTGTCAGCCTCTCCTCGTGACGGGGTCGGTCTGGTGTCAGCCTCGCCTCGTGACGGTGTCGGTCTGGTGTCAGCCTCGCCTCGTGACGGTGTCGGTCTGGTGTCAGCCTCGCCTCGTGACGGTGTCGGTCTGGTGTCATCCTCGCTAGTGACGGTGTCGGTCTGGTGTCATCCTCGCCTCGTGACGGGGTCGGTCTGGTGTCAGCCACGCTAGTGACGGGGTCGGTCTGGTGTCAGCCTCTCCTCGTGACGGTGTCGGTCTGGTGTCAGCCTCTCCTCGTGACGGTGTCGGTCTGGTGTCAGCCTCTCCTCGTGACGGGGTCGGTCTGGTGTCAGCCTCTCCTCGTGACGGGGTCGGTCTGGTGTCAGCCTCGCTAGTGACGGTTTCAGTCTGGTGTCAGCCTCTCCTCGTGACGGTGTCAGTCTGGTGTCTGCCTCGCTAGTGACGGGGTCGGTCTGGTGTCAGCCTCTCCTCGTGACGGGGTCGGTCTGGTGTCAGCCTCTCCTCGTGACGGGGTCGGTCTGGTGTCAGCCTCTCCTCTTGACGGTGTCAGTCTGGTGTCAGCCTCGCTAGTGACGGTTTCAGTCTGGTGTCAGCCTCTCCTCGTGACGGTGTCGGTCTGGTGTCAGCCTCTCCTCGTGACGGTGTCAGTCTGGTGTCAGCCTCGCTAGTGACAGTTTCAGTCTGGTGTCAGCCTCTCCTCGTGACGGTGTCGGTCTGGTGTCAGCCTCGCTAGTGACGGGGTCGGTCTGGTGTCAGCCTCGCTAGTGATGGGGTCGGTCTGGTGTCAGCCTCGCCTCGTGACGGTGTCGGTCTGGTGTCAGCCTCTCCTCGTGACGGGGTCGGTCTGGTGTCAGCCTCTCCTCGTGACGGGGGTCGGTCTGGTGTCAACCTCGCTAGTGACGGGGTCGGTCTGGTGTCAGCCTCTCCTCGTGACGGGGTCGGTCTGGTGTCAACCTCGCTAGTGACGGTGTCAGTCTGGTGTCAGCCTCGCTAGTGACGGTTTCAGTCTGGTGTCAGCCTCTCCTCGTGACGGTGTCGGTCTGGTGTCAGCCTCTCCTCGTGATGGTGTCAGTCTGGTGTCAGCCTCGCTAGTGACGGTTTCAGTCTGGTGTCAGCCTCTCCTCGTGACGGTGTCGGTCTGGTGTCAGTCTCGCCTCGTGACGGTGTCGGTCTGGTGTCAGCCTCGCCTCGTGACGGTGTCGGTCTGGTGTCAGCCTCGCCTCGTGACGGTGTCGGTCTGGTGTCAGCCTCGCTAGTGACGGTTTCAGTCTGGTGTCAGCCTCTCCTCGTGACGGTGTCAGTCTGGTGTCAGCCTCTCCTCGTGACGGTGTCAGTCTGGTGTCAGCCTCGCTAGTGACGGTTTCAGTCTGGTGTCAGCCTCTCCTCGTGACGGTGTCGGTCTGGTGTCAGCCTCTCCTCGTGACGGTGTCAGTCTGGTGTCAGCCTCGCTAGTGACGGTGTCGGTCTGGTGTCAGCCTCGCCTCGTGACGGTGTCGGTCTGGTGTCAGCCTCGCCTCGTGACGGTGTCGGTCTGGTGTCATCCTCGCTAGTGACGGTGTCGGTCTGGTGTCATCCTCGCCTCGTGACGGGGTCGGTCTGGTGTCAGCCTCGCTAGTGACGGGGTCGGTCTGGTGTCAGCCTCTCCTCGTGACGGTGTCGGTCTGGTGTCAGCCTCTCCTCGTGACGGGGTCGGTCTGGTGTCAGCCTCGCTAGTGACGGTGTCGGTCTGGTGTCATCCTCGCCTCGTGACGGGGTCGGTCTGGTGTCAGCCACGCTAGTGACGGGGTCGGTCTGGTGTCAGCCTCTCCTCGTGACGGTGTCGGTCTGGTGTCAGCCTCTCCTCGTGACGGTGTCGGTCTGGTGTCAGCCTCTCCTCGTGACGGGGTCGGTCTGGTGTCAGCCTCTCCTCGTGACGGGGTCGGTCTGGTGTCAGCCTCGCTAGTGACGGTTTCAGTCTGGTGTCAGCCTCTCCTCGTGACGGTGTCAGTCTGGTGTCTGCCTCGCTAGTGACGGGGTCGGTCTGGTGTCAGCCTCTCCTCGTGACGGGGTCGGTCTGGTGTCAGCCTCTCCTCGTGACGGGGTCGGTCTGGTGTCAGCCTCTCCTCTTGACGGTGTCAGTCTGGTGTCAGCCTCGCTAGTGACGGTTTCAGTCTGGTGTCAGCCTCTCCTCGTGACGGTGTCGGTCTGGTGTCAGCCTCTCCTCGTGACGGTGTCAGTCTGGTGTCAGCCTCGCTAGTGACAGTTTCAGTCTGGTGTCAGCCTCTCCTCGTGACGGTGTCGGTCTGGTGTCAGCCTCGCTAGTGACGGGGTCGGTCTGGTGTCAGCCTCGCTAGTGATGGGGTCGGTCTGGTGTCAGCCTCGCCTCGTGACGGTGTCGGTCTGGTGTCAGCCTCTCCTCGTGACGGGGTCGGTCTGGTGTCAGCCTCTCCTCGTGACGGGGGTCGGTCTGGTGTCAACCTCGCTAGTGACGGGGTCGGTCTGGTGTCAGCCTCTCCTCGTGACGGGGTCGGTCTGGTGTCAACCTCGCTAGTGACGGTGTCAGTCTGGTGTCAGCCTCGCTAGTGACGGTTTCAGTCTGGTGTCAGCCTCTCCTCGTGACGGTGTCGGTCTGGTGTCAGCCTCTCCTCGTGATGGTGTCAGTCTGGTGTCAGCCTCGCTAGTGACGGTTTCAGTCTGGTGTCAGCCTCTCCTCGTGACGGTGTCGGTCTGGTGTCAGTCTCGCCTCGTGACGGTGTCGGTCTGGTGTCAGCCTCGCCTCGTGACGGTGTCGGTCTGGTGTCAGCCTCGCCTCGTGACGGTGTCGGTCTGGTGTCAGCCTCGCTAGTGACGGTTTCAGTCTGGTGTCAGCCTCTCCTCGTGACGGTGTCAGTCTGGTGTCAGCCTCTCCTCGTGACGGTGTCAGTCTGGTGTCAGCCTCGCTAGTGACGGTTTCAGTCTGGTGTCAGCCTCTCCTCGTGACGGTGTCGGTCTGGTGTCAGCCTCTCCTCGTGACGGTGTCAGTCTGGTGTCAGCCTCGCTAGTGACGGTGTCGGTCTGGTGTCAGCCTCGCCTCGTGACGGTGTCGGTCTGGTGTCAGCCTCGCCTCGTGACGGTGTCGGTCTGGTGTCATCCTCGCTAGTGACGGTGTCGGTCTGGTGTCATCCTCGCCTCGTGACGGGGTCGGTCTGGTGTCAGCCTCGCTAGTGACGGGGTCGGTCTGGTGTCAGCCTCTCCTCGTGACGGTGTCGGTCTGGTGTCAGCCTCTCCTCGTGACGGGGTCGGTCTGGTGTCAGCCTCGCTAGTGACGGTGTCGGTCTGGTGTCAGCCTCGCCTCGTGACGGGGTCGGTCTGGTGTCAGCCTCGCCTCGTGACGGTGTCGGACTGGTGTCAGCCTCACTAGTGACGGGGTCGGTCTGGTGTCAGCCTCGCTAGTGACGGTGTCGGTCTGGTGTCAGCCTCTCCTCGTGACGGGGGTCGGTCTGGTGTCAGCCTCGCTAGTGACGGTTTCGGTCTGGTGTCAGCCTCTCCTCGTGACGGTGTCGGTCTGGTGTCAGCCTCGCTAGTGACGGTGTCAGTCTGGTGTCAGCCTCGCTATTGACGGTTTCAGTCTTTTGTCAGCCTCTCCTCGTGACGGTGTCAGTCTGGTGTCAGCCTCTCCTCGTGACGGTGTCAGTCTGGTGTCAGCCTCGCTAGTGACGGTTTCAGTCTGGTGTCAGCCTCTCCTCGTGACGGTGTCGGTCTGGTGTCAGCCTCTCCTCGTGACGGTGTCAGTCTGGTGTCAGCCTCGCTAGTGACGGTTTCAGTCTGGTGTCAGCCTCTCCTCGTGACGGTGTCAGTCTGGTGTCAGCCTCGCTAGTGACAGTTTCAGTCTGGTGTCAGCCTCTCCTCGTGACGGTGTCGGTCTGGTGTCAGTCTCGCTAGTGACGGGGTCGGTCTGGTGTCAGCCTCGCTAGTGACGGTTTCAGTCTGGTGTCAGCCTCTCCTCGTGACGGTGTCGGTCTGGTGTCAGCCTCTCCTCGTGACGGTGTCAGTCTGGTGTCAGCCTCGCTAGTGACGGGGTCGGTCTGGTGTCAGCCTCGCTAGTGACGGTGTCGGTCTGGTGTCAGCCTCGCCTCGTGACGGTGTCGGTCTGGTGTCAGCCTCGCCTCGTGACGGTGTCGGTCTGGTGTCAGCCTCGCCTCGTGACGGTGTCGGTCTGGTGTCAGCCTCGCCTCGTGACGGTGTCGGTCTGGTGTCAGCCTCGCTAGTGACGGTTTCAGTCTGGTGTCAGCCTCTCCTCGTGACGGTGTCAGTCTGGTGTCAGCCTCGCTAGTGACAGTTTCAGTCTGGTGTCAGCCTCTCCTCGTGACGGTGTCGGTCTGGTGTCAGTCTCGCTAGTGACGGGGTCGGTCTGGTGTCAGCCTCGCTAGTGACGGTGTCGGTCTGGTGTCAGCCTCTCCTCGTGACGGTGTCAGTCTGGTGTCAGCCTCTCCTCGTGACGGTGTCAGTCTGGTGTCAGCCTCGCTAGTGACGGTATCAGTCTGGTGTCAGCCTCGCCTCGTGACGGTGTCGGTCTGGTGTCAGCCTCGCTAGTGACGGTTTCAGTCTGGTGTCAGCCTCTCCTCGTGACGGTGTCAGTCTGGTGTCAGCCTCTCCTCGTGACGGTGTCAGTATGGTGTCAGCCTCGCTAGTGACGGTATCAGTCTGGTGTCAGCCTCGCCTCGTGACGGTGTCGGTCTGGTGTCAGCCTCGCTAGTGACGGGGTCGGTCTGGTGTCAGCCTCGCTAGTGACGGGGTCGGTCTGGTGTCAGCCTCTCCTCGTGACGGTGTCAGTCTGGTGTCAGCCTCGCTAGTGACGGTTTCAGTCTGGTGTCAGCCTCTCCTCGTGACGGTGTCTGTCTGGTGTCAGCCTCTCCTCGTGACGGTGTCGGTCTGGTGTCAGTCTCGCTAGTGACGGGGTCGGTCTGGTGTCAGCCTCGCTAGTGACGGTGTCGGTCTGGTGTCAGCCTCTCCTCGTGACGGTGTCAGTCTGGTGTCAGCCTCTCCTCGTGACGGTGTCAGTCTGGTGTCAGCCTCGCTAGTGACGGTATCAGTCTGGTGTCAGCCTCGCCTCGTGACGGTGTCGGTCTGGTGTCAGCCTCGCTAGTGACGGTTTCAGTCTGGTGTCAGCCTCTCCTCGTGACGGTGTCAGTCTGGTGTCAGCCTCTCCTCGTGACGGTGTCAGTCTGGTGTCAGCCTCGCTAGTGACGGTATCAGTCTGGTGTCAGCCTCGCCTCGTGACGGTGTCGGTCTGGTGTCAGCCTCGCTAGTGACGGGGTCGGTCTGGTGTCAGCCTCGCTAGTGACGGGGTCGGTCTGGTGTCAGCCTCTCCTCGTGACGGTGTCAGTCTGGTGTCAGCCTCGCTAGTGACGGTTTCAGTCTGGTGTCAGCCTCTCCTCGTGACGGTGTCTGTCTGGTGTCAGCCTCTCCTCGTGACGGTGTCGGTCTGGTGTCAGTCTCGCTAGTGACGGGGTCGGTCTGGTGTCAGCCTCGCTAGTGACGGTGTCGGTCTGGTGTCAGCCTCTCCTCGTGACGGTGTCAGTCTGGTGTCAGCCTCTCCTCGTGACGGTGTCAGTCTGGTGTCAGCCTCGCTAGTGACGGTATCAGTCTGGTGTCAGCCTCGCCTCGTGACGGTGTCGGTCTGGTGTCAGCCTCGCTAGTGACGGTTTCAGTCTGGTGTCAGCCTCTCCTCGTGACGGTGTCAGTCTGGTGTCAGCCTCTCCTCGTGACGGTGTCAGTCTGGTGTCAGCCTCGCTAGTGACGGTATCAGTCTGGTATCAGCCTCGCCTCGTGACGGTGTCGGTCTGGTGTCAGCCTCGCTAGTGACGGGGTCGGTCTGGTGTCAGCCTCGCTAGTGACGGGGTCGGTCTGGTGTCAGCCTCTCCTCGTGACGGTGTCAGTCTGGTGTCAGCCTCGCTAGTGACGGTTTCAGTCTGGTGTCAGCCTCTCCTCGTGACGGTGTCTGTCTGGTGTCAGCCTCTCCTCGTGACGGTGTCAGTCTGGTGTCAGCCTCGCTAGTGACGGTTTCAGTCTGGTGTCAGCCTCTCCTCGTGACGGTGTCGGTCTGGTGTCAGCCTCGCTAGTGACGGGGTCGGTCTGGTGTCAGCCTCGCTAGTGACGGTGTCGGTCTGGTGTCAGCCTCGCCTCGTGACGGGGTCGGTCTGGTGTCAGCCTCGCCTCGTGACGGTGTCGGTCTGGTGTCAGCCTCGCCTCGTGACGCTGTCGGTCTGGTGTCAGCCTCGCCTCGTGACGGTGTCGGTCTGGTGTCAGCCTCTCCTCGTGACGGTGTCGGTCTGGTGTCATCCTCTCCTCGTGACGGGGTCGGTCTGGTGTCAGCCTCTCCTCGTGACGGGGTCGGTCTGGTGTCAGCCTCGCTAGTGACGGTTTCAGTCTGGTGTCAGCCTCGCCTCGTGACGGTGTCGGTCTGGTGTTATGCTCGCTAGTGACGGTGTCGGTCTGTTGTCATCCTCGCCTCGTGACGGTTTCAGTCTGGTGTCAGCCTCGCCTCGTGACGGTGTTGGTCTGGTGTTATGCTCGCTAGTGACGGTGTCGGTCTGTTGTCATCCTCGCCTCGTGACGGGATCGGTCTGGTGTCAGCCTCTCCTCGTGACGGGGGTCGGTCTGGTGTCAGCCTCGCTAGTGACGGTTTCAGTCTGGTGTCAGCCTCTCCTCGTGACGGTGTCAGTCTGGTGTCAGCCTCTCCTCGTGACGGTGTCAGTCTGGTGTCAGCCTCGCTAGTGACGGTTTCAGTCTGGTGTCAGCCTCTCCTCGTGACGGTGTCGGTCTGGTGTCAGCCTCTCCTCGTGACGGTGTCAGTCTGGTGTCAGCCTCGCTAGTGACGGTGTCGGTCTGGTGTCAGCCTCGCCTCGTGACGGTGTCGGTCTGGTGTCAGCCTCGCCTCGTGACGGTGTCGGTCTGGTGTCATCCTCGCTAGTGACGGTGTCGGTCTGGTGTCATCCTCGCCTCGTGACGGGGTCGGTCTGGTGTCAGCCTCGCTAGTGACGGGGTCGGTCTGGTGTCAGCCTCTCCTCGTGACGGTGTCGGTCTGGTGTCAGCCTCTCCTCGTGACGGGGTCGGTCTGGTGTCAGCCTCGCTAGTGACGGTGTCGGTCTGGTGTCAGCCTCGCCTCGTGACGGGGTCGGTCTGGTGTCAGCCTCGCCTCGTGACGGTGTCGGACTGGTGTCAGCCTCACTAGTGACGGGGTCGGTCTTTTGTCAGCCTCGCTAGTGACGGTGTCGGTCTGGTGTCAGCCTCTCCTCGTGACGGGGGTCGGTCTGGTGTCAGCCTCGCTAGTGACGGTTTCGGTCTGGTGTCAGCCTCTCCTCGTGACGGTGTCGGTCTGGTGTCAGCCTCGCTAGTGACGGTGTCAGTCTGGTGTCAGCCTCGCTATTGACGGTTTCAGTCTTTTGTCAGCCTCTCCTCGTGACGGTGTCGGACTGGTGTCAGCCTCACTAGTGACGGGGTCGGTCTTTTGTCAGCCTCGCTAGTGACGGTGTCGGTCTGGTGTCAGCCTCTCCTCGTGACGGGGGTCGGTCTGGTGTCAGCCTCGCTAGTGACGGTTTCGGTCTGGTGTCAGCCTCTCCTCGTGACGGTGTCGGTCTGGTGTCAGCCTCGCTAGTGACGGTGTCAGTCTGGTGTCAGCCTCGCTATTGACGGTTTCAGTCTTTTGTCAGCCTCTCCTCGTGACGGGGTCGGTCTGGTGTCAGCCTCGCCTCGTGACGGTGTCGGTCTGGTGTCAGCCTCGCCTCGTGACGGTGTCGGTCTGGTGTCAGCCTCGCCTCGTGACGGTGTCGGTCTGGTGTCAGCCTCTCCTCGTGATGGTGTCGGTCTGGTGTCATCCTCTCCTCGTGACGGGGTCGGTCTGGTGTCAGCCTCTCCTCGTGACGGGGTCGGTCTGGTGTCAGCCTCGCTAGTGACGGTGTCGGTCTGGTGTCAGCCTCGCCTCGTGACGGGGTCGGTCTGGTGTCAGCCTCTCCTCGTGACGGGGTCGGTCTGGTGTCAGCCTCTCCTCGTGACGGGGTCGGTCTGGTGTCAGCCTCTCCTCGTGACGGGGTCGGTCTGGTGTCAGCCTCGCTAGTGACGGTTTCGGTCTGGTGTCAGCCTCTCCTCGTGACGGTGTCGGTCTGGTGTCAGCCTCGCTAGTGACGGTGTCAGTCTGGTGTCAGCCTCGCTAGTGACGGTTTCAGTCTGGTGTCAGCCTCTCCTCGTGACGGTGTCAGTCTGGTGTCAGCCTCTCCTCGTGACGGTGTCAGTCTGGTGTCAGCCTCGCTAGTGACGGTTTCAGTCTGGTGTCAGCCTCTCCTCGTGACGGTGTCGGTCTGGTGTCAGCCTCTCCTCGTGACGGTGTCAGTCTGGTGTCAGCCTCGCTAGTGACGGGGTCGGTCTGGTGTCAGCCTCGCTAGTGACGGTGTCGGTCTGGTGTCAGCCTCGCCTCGTGACGGTGTCGGTCTGGTGTCAGCCTCGCCTCGTGACGGTGTCGGTCTGGTGTCAGCCTCGCCTCGTGACGGTGTCGGTCTGGTGTCAGCCTCGCCTCGTGACGGTGTCGGTCTGGTGTCAGCCTCGCTAGTGACGGTTTCAGTCTGGTGTCAGCCTCTCCTCGTGACGGTGTCAGTCTGGTGTCAGCCTCGCTAGTGACAGTTTCAGTCTGGTGTCAGCCTCTCCTCGTGACGGTGTCGGTCTGGTGTCAGTCTCGCTAGTGACGGGGTCGGTCTGGTGTCAGCCTCGCTAGTGACGGTTTCAGTCTGGTGTCAGCCTCTCCTCGTGACGGTGTCGGTCTGGTGTCAGCCTCTCCTCGTGACGGTGTCAGTCTGGTGTCAGCCTCGCTAGTGACTGGGTCGGTCTGGTGTCAGCCTCGCTAGTGACGGTGTCGGTCTGGTGTCAGCCTCGCCTCGTGACGGTGTCGGTCTGGTGTCAGCCTCGCCTCGTGACGGTGTCGGTCTGGTGTCAGCCTCGCCTCGTGACGGTGTCGGTCTGGTGTCAGCCTCGCCTCGTGACGGTGTCGGTCTGGTGTCAGCCTCGCTAGTGACGGTTTCAGTCTGGTGTCAGCCTCTCCTCGTGACGGTGTCAGTCTGGTGTCAGCCTCGCTAGTGACAGTTTCAGTCTGGTGTCAGCCTCTCCTCGTGACGGTGTCGGTCTGGTGTCAGTCTCGCTAGTGACGGGGTCGGTCTGGTGTCAGCCTCGCTAGTGACGGTGTCGGTCTGGTGTCAGCCTCTCCTCGTGACGGTGTCAGTCTGGTGTCAGCCTCTCCTCGTGACGGTGTCAGTCTGGTGTCAGCCTCGCTAGTGACGGTATCAGTCTGGTGTCAGCCTCGCCTCGTGACGGTGTCGGTCTGGTGTCAGCCTCGCTAGTGACGGTTTCAGTCTGGTGTCAGCCTCTCCTCGTGACGGTGTCAGTCTGGTGTCAGCCTCTCCTCGTGACGGTGTCAGTCTGGTGTCAGCCTCGCTAGTGACGGTATCAGTCTGGTGTCAGCCTCGCCTCGTGACGGTGTCGGTCTGGTGTCAGCCTCGCTAGTGACGGGGTCGGTCTGGTGTCAGCCTCGCTAGTGACGGGGTCGGTCTGGTGTCAGCCTCTCCTCGTGACGGTGTCAGTCTGGTGTCAGCCTCGCTAGTGACGGTTTCAGTCTGGTGTCAGCCTCTCCTCGTGACGGGGTCTGTCTGGTGTCAGCCTCTCCTCGTGACGGTGTCGGTCTGGTGTCAGTCTCGCTAGTGACGGGGTCGGTCTGGTGTCAGCCTCGCTAGTGACGGTGTCGGTCTGGTGTCAGCCTCTCCTCGTGACGGTGTCAGTCTGGTGTCAGCCTCTCCTCGTGACGGTGTCAGTCTGGTGTCAGCCTCGCTAGTGACGGTATCAGTCTGGTGTCAGCCTCGCCTCGTGACGGTGTCGGTCTGGTGTCAGCCTCGCTAGTGACGGTTTCAGTCTGGTGTCAGCCTCTCCTCGTGACGGTGTCAGTCTGGTGTCAGCCTCTCCTCGTGACGGTGTCAGTCTGGTGTCAGCCTCGCTAGTGACGGTATCAGTCTGGTATCAGCCTCGCCTCGTGACGGTGTCGGTCTGGTGTCAGCCTCGCTAGTGACGGGGTCGGTCTGGTGTCAGCCTCGCTAGTGACGGGGTCGGTCTGGTGTCAGCCTCTCCTCGTGACGGTGTCAGTCTGGTGTCAGCCTCGCTAGTGACGGTTTCAGTCTGGTGTCAGCCTCTCCTCGTGACGGTGTCTGTCTGGTGTCAGCCTCTCCTCGTGACGGTGTCAGTCTGGTGTCAGCCTCGCTAGTGACGGTTTCAGTCTGGTGTCAGCCTCTCCTCGTGACGGTGTCGGTCTGGTGTCAGCCTCGCTAGTGACGGGGTCGGTCTGGTGTCAGCCTCGCTAGTGACGGTGTCGGTCTGGTGTCAGCCTCGCCTCGTGACGGGGTCGGTCTGGTGTCAGCCTCGCCTCGTGACGGTGTCGGTCTGGTGTCAGCCTCGCCTCGTGACGCTGTCGGTCTGGTGTCAGCCTCGCCTCGTGACGGTGTCGGTCTGGTGTCAGCCTCTCCTCGTGACGGTGTCGGTCTGGTGTCATCCTCTCCTCGTGACGGGGTCGGTCTGGTGTCAGCCTCTCCTCGTGACGGGGTCGGTCTGGTGTCAGCCTCGCTAGTGACGGTTTCAGTCTGGTGTCAGCCTCGCCTCGTGACGGTGTCGGTCTGGTGTTATGCTCGCTAGTGACGGTGTCGGTCTGTTGTCATCCTCGCCTCGTGACGGTTTCAGTCTGGTGTCAGCCTCGCCTCGTGACGGTGTTGGTCTGGTGTTATGCTCGCTAGTGACGGTGTCGGTCTGTTGTCATCCTCGCCTCGTGACGGGGTCGGTCTGGTGTCAGCCTCTCCTCGTGACGGGGGTCGGTCTGGTGTCAGCCTCGCTAGTTACGGTTTCAGTCTGCTGTCAGCCTCTCCTCGTGACGGTGTCGGTCTGGTGTCAGCCTCTCCTCGTGACGGTGTCAGTTTGGTGTCAGCCTCGCTAGTGACGGTTTCAGTCTGGTGTCAGCCTCTCCTCGTGACGGTGTCGGACTGGTGTCAGCCTCGCTAGTGACGGGGTCGGTCTGGTGTCAGCCTCGCTAGTGACGGTGTCGGTCTGGTGTCAGCCTCGCCTCGTGACGGGGTCGGTCTGGTGTCAGCCTCGCCTCGTGACGGTGTCGGTCTGGTGTCAGCCTCGCCTCGTGACGGTGTCGGTCTGTTGTCAGCCTCGCCTCGTGACGGTGTCGGTCTGGTGTCAGCCTCTCCTCGTGACGGTGTCGGTCTGGTGTCATCCTCTCCTCGTGACGGGGTCGGTCTGGTGTCAGCCTCTCCTCGTGACGGGGTCGGTCTGGTGTCAGCCTCGCTAGTGACGGTTTCAGTCTGGTGTCAGCCTCGCCTCGTGACGGTGTCGGTCTGGTGTTATGCTTGCTAGTGACGGTGTCGGTCTGTTGTCATCCTCGTCTCGTGACGGGGTCGGTCTGGTGTCAGCCTCTCCTCGTGACGGGGGTCGGTCTGGTGTCAGCCTCGCTAGTGACGGTTTCGGTCTGGTGTCAGCCTCTCCTCGTGACGGTGTCGGTCTGGTGTCAGCCTCGCTAGTGACGGTGTCAGTCTGGTGTCAGCCTCGCTATTGACGGTTTCAGTCTGGTGTCAGCCTCTCCTCGTGACGGTGTCAGTCTGGTGTCAGCCTCTCCTCGTGACGGTGTCAGTCTGGTGTCAGCCTCGCTAGTGACGGTTTCAGTCTGGTGTCAGCCTCTCCTCGTGACGGTGTCGGTCTGGTGTCAGCCTCTCCTCGTGACGGTGTCAGTCTGGTGTCAGCCTCGCTAGTGACGGTTTCAGTCTGGTGTCAGCCTCTCCTCGTGACGGTGTCGGTCTGGTGTCAGCCTCTCCTCGTGACGGTGTCAGTCTGGTGTCAGCCTCGCTAGTGACGGTTTCAGTCTGGTGTCAGCCTCTCCTCGTGACGGTGTCGGTCTGGTGTCAGCCTCGCTAGTGACGGGGTCGGTCTGGTGTCAGCCTCGCTAGTGACGGTGTCGGTCTGGTGTCAGCCTCGCCTCGTGACGGGGTCGGTCTGGTGTCAGCCTCGCCTCGTGACGGTGTCGGTCTGGTGTCAGCCTCGCCTCGTGACGGTGTCGGTCTGGTGTCAGCCTCGCCTCGTGACGGTGTCGGTCTGGTGTCAGCCTCTCCTCGTGATGGTGTCGGTCTGGTGTCATCCTCTCCTCGTGACGGGGTCGGTCTGGTGTCAGCCTCTCCTCGTGACGGGGTCGGTCTGGTGTCAGCCTCGCCTCGTGACGGTGTCGGTCTGGTGTTATGCTCGCTAGTGACGGTGTCGGTCTGTTGTCATCCTCGCCTCGTGACGGGGTCGGTCTGGTGTCAGCCTCTCCTCGTGACGGTGTCGGTCTGGTGTCAGCCTCTCCTCGTGACGGGGGTCGGTCTGGTGTCAGCCTCTCCTCGTGACGGGGTCGGTCTGGTGTCAGCCTCTCCTCGTGACGGGGGTCGGTCTGGTGTCAGCCTCGCTAGTGACGGTTTCGGTCTGGAGTCAGCCTCTCCTCGTGACGGTGTCGGTCTGGTGTCAGCCTCGCTAGTGACGGTGTCAGTCTGGTGTCAGCCTCGCTAGTGACGGTTTCAGTCTGGTGTCAGCCTCTCCTCGTGACGGTGTCAGTCTGGTGTCAGCCTCTCCTCATGACGGTGTCAGTCTGGTGTCAGCCTTGCTAGTGACGGTTTCAGTCTGGTGTCAGCCTCTCCTCGTGACGGTGTCGGTCTGGTGTCAGCCTCTCCTCGTGACGGTGTCAGTCTGGTGTCAGCCTCGCTAGTGACGGGGTCGGTCTGGTGTCAGCCTCGCTAGTGACTGTGTCGGTCTGGTGTCAGCCTCGCCTCGTGACGGTGTCGGTCTGGTGTCAGCCTCGCCTCGTGACGGTGTCGGTCTGGTGTCAGCCTCGCCTCGTGACGGTGTCGGTCTGGTGTCAGCCTCGCCTCGTGACGGTGTCGGTCTGGTGTCAGCCTCTCCTCGTGACGGTGTCGGTCTGGTGTCAGCCTCTCCTCGTGACGGGGTCGGTCTGGTGTCAGCCTCTCCTCGTGACGGGGTCGGTCTGGTGTCAGCCTCGCTAGTGACGGTTTCAGTCTGGTGTCAGCCTCGCCTCGTGACGGTGTCGGTCTGGTGTCATGCTCGCTAGTGACGGTGTCGGTCTGGTGTCATCCTCGCCTCGTGACGGGGTCGGTCTGGTGTCAGCCTCTCCTCGTGACGGGGGTCGGTCTGGTGTCAGCCTCGCTAGTGACGGTTTCGGTCTGGTGTCAGCCTCTCCTCGTGACGGTGTCGGTCTAGTGTCAGCCTCGCTAGTGACGGTGTCAGTCTGGTGTCAGCCTCGCTAGTGACGGTTTCAGTCTGGTGTCAGCCTCTCCTCGTGACGGTGTCAGTCTGGTGTCAGCCTCTCCTCGTGACGGTGTCAGTCTGGTGTCAGCCTCGCTAGTGACGGTTTCAGTCTGGTGTCAGCCTCTCCTCGTGACGGTGTCAGTCTGGTGTCAGCCTCTCCTCGTGACGGTGTCGGTCTGGTGTCAGCCTCGCCTCGTGACGGTGTCGGTCTGGTGTCATCCTCGCTAGTGACGGTGTCGGTCTGGTGTCATCCTCGCCTCGTGACGGGGTCGGTCTGGTGTCAGCCTCGCTAGTGACGGGGTCGGTCTGGTGTCAGCCTCTCCTCGTGACGGTGTCGGTCTGGTGTCAGCCTCGCTAGTGACGGTGTCAGTCTGGTGTTAGCCTCGCTAGTGACGGTTTCAGTCTGGTGTCAGCCTCTCCTCGTGACGGTGTCAGTCTGGTGTCAGCCTCTCCTCGTGACGGTGTCAGTCTGGTGTCAGCCTTGCTAGTGACGGTATCAGTCTGGTGTCAGCCTCGCCTCGTGACGGTGTCGGTCTGGTGTCAGCCTCGCTAGTGACGGGGTCGGTCTGGTGTCAGCCTCGCTAGTGATTGGGTCGTTCTGGTGTCAGCCTCGCCTCGTGACGGTGTCGGTCTGGTGTCATCCTCGCTAGTGACGGTGTCGGTCTGGTGTCATCCTCGCCTCGTGACGGGGTCGGTCTGGTGTCAGCCACGCTAGTGACGGGGTCGGTCTGGTGTCAGCCTCTCCTCGTGACGGTGTCGGTCTGGTGTCAGCCTCTCCTCGTGACGGTGTCGGTCTGGTGTCAGCCTCTCCTCGTGACGGGGTCGTTCTGGTGATAGCCTCTCCTCGTGACGGGGTCGGTCTGGTGTCAGCCTCGCTAGTGACGGTTTCAGTCTGGTGTCAGCCTCTCCTCGTGACGGGGGTCGGTCTGGTGTCATCCTCGCTAGTGACGGTGTCGGTCTGGTGTCATCCTCGCCTCGTGACGGTGTCGGTCTGGTGTCATCCTCGCTAGTGACGGTGTCGGTCTGGTGTCAGCCTCTCCTCGTGACGGGGTCGGTTTGGTGTCAGCCTCTCCTCGTGACGGGGGTCGGTCTGGTGTCAGCCTCGCTAGTGACGGTTTCAGTCTGGTGTCAGCCTCTCCTCGTGACGGGGGTCGGTCTGGTGTCATCCTCGCTAGTGACGGTGTCGGTCTGGTGTCATCCTCGCCTCGTGACGGTGTCGGTCTGGTGTCATCCTCGCTAGTGACGGTGTCGGTCTGGTGTCAGCCTCTCCTCGTGACGGGGTCGGTTTGGTGTCAGCCTCTCCTCGTGACGGTGTCGGTCTGGTGTCATCCTCGCTAGTGACGGTGTCGGTCTGGGGTCATCCTCGCCTCGTGACGGGGTCGGTCTGGTGTCAGCCTCGCCTCGTGACGGTGTCCGTCTGGTGTCAGCCTCGCTAGTGACGGTGTCGGTCTGGTGTCAGCCTCTCCTCGTGACGGTGTCGGTCTGGTGTCAGCCTCTCCTCGTGACGGGGTCGGTCTGGTGTCAGCCTCTCCTCGTGACGGGGTCGGTCTGGTGTCAGCCTCGCTAGTGACGGTTTCAGTCTGGTGTCAGCCTCTCCTCGTGACGGTGTCAGTCTGGTGTCTGCCTCGCTAGTGACGGGGTCGGTCTGGTGTCAGCCTCTCCTCGTGACGGTGTCGGTCTGGTGTCAGCCTCTCCTCGTGACGGGGTCCGTCTGGTGTCAGCCTCTCCTCGTGACGGGGTCGGTCTGCTGTCAGCCTCTCCTCGTGACGGGGTCGGTCTGGTGTCAGCCTCGCCTCGTGACGGTGTCGGTCTGGTGTCAGCCTCGCTAGTGACGGTGTCGGTCTGGTGTCAGCCTCTCCTCGTGACGGGGTCGGTCTGGTGTCAGTCTCTCCTCGTGACGGTGTCAGTCTGGTGTCAGCCTCTCCTCGTGACGGGGGTCGGTCTGGTGTCAGCCTCGCTAGTGACGGTTTCGGTCTGGTGTCAGCCTCTCCTCGTGACGGTGTCGGTCTGGTGTCAGCCTCGCTAGTGACGGTGTCAGTCTGGTGTCAGCCTCGCTAGTGACGGTTTCAGTCTGGTGTCAGCCTCTCCTCGTGACGGTGTCGGTCTGGTGTCAGCCTCTCCTCATGACGGGGTCCGTCTGGTGTCAGCCTCTCCTCGTGACGGGGTCGGTCTGGTGTCAGCCTCTCCTCGTGACGGGGTCGGTCTGGTGTCAGCCTCGCTAGTGACGGTTTCAGTCTGGTGTCAGCCTCATCTCGTGATGGTGTCAGTCTGGTGTCTGCCTCGCTAGTGACGGGGTCGGTCTGGTGTCAGCCTCTCCTCGTGACGGTGTCGGTCTGGTGTCAGCCTCTCCTCGTGACGGGGTCCGTCTGGTGTCAGCCTCGCTAGTGACGGTGTCGGTCTGGTGTCAGCCTCTCCTCGTGACGGGGTCGGTCTGGTGTCAGCCTCTCCTCGTGACGGGGGTCGGTCTGGTGTCATCCTCGCTGGTGACGGTGTCGGTCTGGTGTCATCCTCGCCTCGTGACGGTGTCGGTCTGGTGTCATCCTCGCTAGTGACGGTGTCGGTCTGGTGTCAGCCTCTCCTCGTGACGGGGTCGGTTTGGTGTCAGCCTCTCCTCGTGATGGGGGTCGGTCTGGTGTCAGCCTCGCTAGTGACGGTTTCGGTCTGGTGTATGCCTCTCCTCGTAACGGTGTCGGTCTGGTGTCATCCTCGCTAATGACGGTGTCGGTCTGGTGTCATCCTCGCCTCGTGACGGGGTCGGTCTGGTGTCAGCCTTGCTAGTGACGGGGTCGGTCTGGTGTCAGCCTCTCCTCGTGACGGTGTCGGTCTGGTGTCAGCCTCGCTAGTGACGGTGTCAGTCTGGTGTTAGCCTCGCTAGTGACGGTTTCAGTCTGGTGTCAACCTCTCCTCGTGACGGTGTCAGTCTGGTGTCAGCCTCTCCTCGTGACGGTGTCAGTCTGGTGTCAGCCTCGCTAGTGACGGTATCAGTCTGGTGTCAGCCTCGCCTCGTGACGGTGTCGGTCTGGTGTCAGCCTCGCTAGTGACGGGGTCGGTCTGGTGTCAGCCTCGCTAGTGACGGGGTCGGTCTGGTGTCAGCCTCGCCTCGTGACGGTGTCGGTCTGGTGTCAGCCTCGCCTCATGACGGTGTCGGTCTGGTGTCAGCCTCGCTAGTGACGGTTTCAGTCTGGTGTCAGCCTCGCCTCGTGACGGTGTCGGTCTGGTGTCATGCTCGCTAGTGACGGTGTCGGTCTGGTGTCATCCTCGCCTCGTGACGGGGTCGGTCTGGTGTCAGCCTCTCCTCGTGACGGGGGTCGGTCTGGTGTCAGCCTCGCTAGTGACGGTTTCGGTCTGGTGTCAGCCTCTCCTCGTGACGGTGTCGGTCTAGTGTCAGCCTCGCTAGTGACGGTGTCAGTCTGGTGTCAGCCTCGCTAGTGACGGTTTCAGTCTGGTGTCAGCCTCTCCTCGTGACGGTGTCAGTCTGGTGTCAGCCTCTCCTCGTGACGGTGTCAGTCTGGTGTCAGCCTCGCTAGTGACGGTTTCAGTCTGGTGTCAGCCTCTCCTCGTGACGGTGTCAGTCTGGTGTCAGCCTCTCCTCGTGACGGTGTCGGTCTGGTGTCAGCCTCGCCTCGTGACGGTGTCGGTCTGGTGTCATCCTCGCTAGTGACGGTGTCAGTCTGGTGTCATCCTCGCCTCGTGACGGGGTCGGTCTGGTGTCAGCCTCGCTAGTGACGGGGTCGGTCTGGTGTCAGCCTCTCCTCGTGACGGTGTCGGTCTGGTGTCAGCCTCGCTAGTGACGGTGTCAGTCTGGTGTTAGCCTCGCTAGTGACGGTTTCAGTCTGGTGTCAGCCTCTCCTCGTGACGGTGTCAGTCTGGTGTCAGCCTCTCCTCGTGACGGTGTCAGTCTGGTGTCAGCCTCGCTAGTGACGGTATCAGTCTGGTGTCAGCCTCGCCTCGTGACGGTGTCGGTCTGGTGTCAGCCTCGCTAGTGACGGGGTCGGTCTGGTGTCAGCCTCGCTAGTGATTGGGTCGTTCTGGTGTCAGCCTCGCCTCGTGACGGTGTCGGTCTGGTGTCATCCTCGCTAGTGACGGTGTCGGTCTGGTGTCATCCTCGCCTCGTGACGGGGTCGGTCTGGTGTCAGCCACGCTAGTGACGGGATCGGTCTGGTGTCAGCCTCTCCTCGTGACGGTGTCGGTCTGGTGTCAGCCTCTCCTCGTGACGGTGTCGGTCTGGTGTCAGCCTCTCCTCGTGACGGGGTCGTTCTGGTGATAGCCTCTCCTCGTGACGGGGTCGGTCTGGTGTCAGCCTCGCTAGTGACGGTTTCAGTCTGGTGTCAGCCTCTCCTCGTGACGGTGTCGGTCTGGTGTCAGCCTCTCCTCGTGACGGTTTCAGTCTGGTGTCAGCCTCTCCTCGTGACGGTGTCCGTCTGGTGTCAGCCTCTCCTCGTGACGGTGTCGGTCTGGTGTCAGCCTCTCCTCGTGACGGGGTCGGTCTGGTGTCAGCCTCTCCTCGTGACGGGGTCGGTCTGGTGTCAGCCTCGCTAGTGACGGTTTCAGTCTGGTGTCAGCCTCTCCTCGTGACGGTGTCAGTCTGGTGTCTGCCTCGCTAGTGACGGGGTCGGTCTGGTGTCAGCCTCTCCTTGTGACGGTGTCGGTCTGGTGTCAGCCTCTCCTCGTGACGGGGTCCGTCTGGTGTCAGCCTCTCCTCGTGACGGGGTCGGTCTGCTGTCAGCCTCTCCTCGTGACGGGGTCGGTCTGGTGTCAGCCTCGCCTCGTGACGGTGTCGGTCTGGTGTCAGCCTCGCTAGTGACGGTGTCGGTCTGGTGTCAGCCTCTCCTCGTGACGGGGTCGGTCTGGTGTCAGTCTCTCCTCGTGACGGTGTCAGTCTGGTGTCAGCCTCTCCTCGTGACGGGGGTCGGTCTGGTGTCAGCCTCGCTAGTGACGGTTTCGGTCTGGTGTCAGCCTCTCCTCGTGACGGTGTCGGTCTGGTGTCAGCCTCGCTAGTGACGGTGTCAGTCTGGTGTCAGCCTCGCTAGTGACGGTTTCAGTCTGGTGTCAGCCTCTCCTCGTGACGGTGTCGGTCTGGTGTCAGTCTCGCTAGTGGCGGGGTCGGTCTGGTGTCAGCCTCGCTAGTGACGGTGTCGGTCTGGTGTCAGCCTCGCCTCGTGACGGTGTCGGTCTGGTGTCAGCCTCGCCTCGTGACGGTGTCGGTCTGGTGTCAGCCTCGCCTCGTGACGGTGTCGGTCTGGTGTCAGCCTCGCTAGTGACGGTTTCAGTCTGGTGTCAGCCTCTCCTCGTGACGGTGTCAGTCTGGTGTCAGCCTCTCCTCGTGACGGTGTCAGTCTGGTGTCAGCCTCGCTAGTGACGGTTTCAGTCTGGTGTCAGCCTCTCCTCGTGACGGTGTCAGTCTGGTGTCAGCCTCTCCTCGTGACGGTGTCAGTCTGGTGTCAGCCTCGCTAGTGACGGTATCAGTCTGGTGTCAGCCTCGCCTCGTGACGGTGTCGGTCTGGTGTCAGCCTCGCTAGTGACGGGGTCGGTCTGGTGTCAGCCTCGCTAGTGACGGTGTCGGTCAGGTGTCATCCTTGCCTCGTGACGGGGTCGGTCTGGTGTCAGCCACGCTAGTGACTGGGTCGGTCTGGTGTCAGCCTCTCCTCGTGACGGTGTCGGTCTGGTGTCAGCCTCTCCTCGTGACGGGGTCGGTCTGGTGTCAGCCTCTCCTCGTGACGGGGGTCGGTCTGGTGTCAGCCTCTCCTCGTGACGGTGTCGGTCTGGTGTCAGCCTCTCCTCGTGACGGTGTCGGTCTGGTGTCAGCCTCGCTAGTGACGGTTTCAGTCTGGTGTCAGCCTCTCCTCGTGACGGTGTCGGTCTGGTGTCAGCCTCGCTAGTGACGGGGTCGGTCTGGTGTCAGCCTCGCTAGTGACGGTGTCGGTCTGGTGTCAGCCTCGCCTCGTGACGGGGTCGGTCTGGTGTCAGCCTCGCCTCGTGACGGTGTCGGTCTGGTGTCAGCCTCGCCTCGTGACGGTGTCGGTCTGGTGTCAGCCTCGCCTCGTGACGGTGTCGGTCTGGTGTCAGCCTCTCCTCGTGACGGTGTCGGTCTGGTGTCATCCTCTCCTCGTGACGGGGTCGGTCTGGTGTCAGCCTCTCCTCGTGACGGGGTCGGTCTGGTGTCAGCCTCGCTAGTGACGGTTTCAGTCTGGTGTCAGCCTCGCCTCGTGACGGTGTCGGTCTGGTGTTATGCTCGCTAGTGACGGTGTCGGTCTGTTGTCATCCTCGCCTCGTGACGGTTTCAGTCTGGTGTCAGCCTCGCCTCGTGACGGTGTCGGTCTGGTGTTATGCTCGCTAGTGACGGTGTCGGTCTGTTGTCATCCTCGCCTCGTGACGGGGTCGGTCTGGTGTCAGCCTCTCCTCGTGACGGGGTCGGTCTGCTGTCAGCCTCGCTAGTGACGGTTTCAGTCTGGTGTCAGCCTCGCCTCGTGACGGTGTCGGTCTGGTGTTATGCTCGCTAGTGATGGTGTCGGTCTGTTGTCATCCTCGCCTCGTGACGGTGTCGGTCTGGTGTCAGCCTCTCCTCGTGACGGTGTCGGTCTGGTGTTATGCTCGCTAGTGACGGTGTCGGTCTGGTGTCAGCCTCGCTAGTGACGGTTTCAGTCTGGTGTCAGCCTCTCCTCGTGACGGTGTCAGTCTGGTGTCAGCCTCTCCTCGTGACGGTGTCAGTCTGGTGTCAGCCTCGCTAGTGACGGTTTCAGTCTGGTGTCAGCCTCGCCTCGTGACGGTGTCGGTCTGGTGTTATGCTCGCTAGTGACGGTGTCGGTCTGTTGTCATCCTCGCCTCGTGACGGTGTCGGTCTGGTGTCAGCCTCTCCTCGTGACGGTGTCGGTCTGGTGTTATGCTCGCTAGTGACGGTGTCGGTCTGGTGTCAGCCTCGCTAGTGACGGTGTCAGTCTGGTGTCAGCCTCGCTAGTGACGGTTTCAGTCTGGTGTCAGCCTCTCCTCGTGACGGTGTCAGTCTGGTGTCAGCCTCTCCTCGTGACGGTGTCGGTCTGGTGTCAGCCTCGCCTCGTGACGGGGTCGGTCTGGTGTCAGCCTCGCCTCGTGACGGTGTCGGTCTGGTGTCAGCCTCGCCTCGTGACGGTGTCGGTCTGGTGTCAGCCTCGCCTCGTGACGGTGTCGGTCTGGTGTCAGCATCTCCTCGTGACGGTGTCGGTCTGGTGTCAGCCTCTCCTCGTGACGGGGTCGGTCTGGTGTCAGCCTCGCTAGTGACGGTTTCAGTCTGGTGTCAGCCTCGCCTCGTGACGGTGTCGGTCTGGTGTTATGCTCGCTAGTGACGGTGTCGGTCTGTTGTCATCCTCGCCTCGTGACGGGGTCGGTCTGGTGTCAACCTCGCTAGTGACGGTTTCAGTCTGGTGTCAGCCTCGCCTCGTGACGGTGTCGGTCTGGTGTTATGCTCGCTAGTGACGGTGTCGGTCTGTTGTCATCCTCGCCTCGTGACGGTGTCGGTCTGGTGTCAGCCTCTCCTCGTGACGGTGTCGGTCTGGTGTCAGCCTCTCCTCGTGACGGTGTCGGTCTGGTGTCAGCCTCTCCTCGTGACGGTGTCGGTCTGGTGTCAGCCACTCCTCGTGACGGGGGTCTGTCTGGTGTCAGCCTCGCTAGTGACGGTTTCGGTCTGGTGTCAGCCTCTCCTCGTGACGGTGTCGGTCTGGTGTCAGCCTCTCCTCGTGACGGTGTCGGTCTGGTGTCAGCCTCGCTAGTGACGGTGTCAGTCTGGTGTCAGCCTCGCTAGTGACGGTTTCAGTCTGGTGTCAGCCTCTCCTCGTGACGGTGTCAGTCTGGTGTCAGCCTCTCCTCGTGACGGTGTCAGTCTGGTGTCAGCCTCGCTAGTGACGGTTTCAGTCTGGTGTCAGCCTCTCCTCGTGACGGTGTCGGTCTGGTGTCAGCCTCTCCTCGTGACGGTGTCGGTCTGGTGTCAGCCTCGCTAGTGACGGGGTCGGTCTGGTGTCAGCCTCGCTAGTGACGGTGTCGGTCTGGTGTCAGCCTCGCCTCGTGACGGGGTCGGTCTGGTGTCAGCCTCGCCTCGTGACGGTGTCGGTCTGGTGTCAGCCTCGCCTCGTGACGGTGTCGGTCTGGTGTCAGCCTCGCTAGTGACGGTGTCGGTCTGGTGTTATGCTCGCTAGAGACGGTGACGGTCTGTTGTCATCCTCGCCTCGTGACGGGGTCGGTCTGGTGTCAGCCTCTCCTCGTGACGGTGTCGGTCTGGTGTCAGCCTCGCTAGTGACGGTTTCAGTCTGGTGTCAGTCTCTCCTCTTGACGGTGTCAGTCTGGTGTCAGCCTCGCTAGTGACGGTGTCAGTCTGGTGTCAGCCTCGCTAGTGACGGTTTCAGTCTGGTGTCAGCCTCTCCTCGTGACGGTGTCAGTCTGGTGTCAGCCTCGCTAGTGTCGGTTTCAGTCTGGTGTCAGCCTCTCCTCGTGACGGTGTCAGTCTGGTGTCAGCCTCTCCTCGTGACGGTGTCAGTCTGGTGTCAGCCTCGCTAGTGACGGTTTCAGTCTGGTGTCAGCCTCTCCTCGTGACGGTGTCAGTCTGGTGTCAGCCTCTCCTCGTGACGGTGTCGGTCTGGTGTCAGCCTCGCCTCGTGACGGGGTCGGTCTGGTGTCAGCCTCGCCTCGTGACGGTGTCGGTCTGGTGTCAGCCTCGCCTCGTGACGGTGTCGGTCTGGTGTCAGCCTCGCCTCGTGACGGTGTCGGTCTGGTGTCAGCATCTCCTCGTGACGGTGTCGGTCTGGTGTCAGCCTCTCCTCGTGACGGGGTCGGTCTGGTGTCAGCCTCGCTAGTGACGGTTTCAGTCTGGTGTCAGCCTCTCCTCGTGACGGTGTCGGTCTGGTGTCAGCCTCTCCTCGTGACGGTGTCAGTCTGGTGTCAGCCTCGCTAGTGACGGGGTCGGTCTGGTGTCAGCCTCGCTAGTGACGGGGTCGGTCTGGTGTCAGCCTCGCCTCGTGACGGTGTCGGTCTGGTGTCAGCCTCGCCTCGTGACGGTGTCGGTCTGGTGTCATCCTCGCTAGTGACGGTTTCAGTCTGGTGTCATCCTCGCCTCGTGACGGTGTCAGTCTGGTGTCAGCCTCGCTAGTGACGGTGTCAGTCTGGTGTCAGCCTCTCCTCGTGACGGTGTCAGTCTGGTGTCAGCCTCTCCTCGTGATGGTGTCAGTCTGGTGTCAGCCTCGCTAGTGACGGTTTCAGTCTGGTGTCATCCTCGCTAGTGACGGTGTCCGTCTGGTGTCAGCCTCTCCTCGTGACGGTGTCAGTCTGGTGTCAGCCTCGCTAGTGACGGGGTCGGTCTGGTGTCAGCCTCTCCTCGTGACGGGGTCGGTCTGGTGTCAGCCTCTCCTCGTGACGGTGTCGGTCTGGTGTCAGCCTCTCCTCGTGACGGGGTCCGTCTGGTGTCAGCCTCTCCTCGTGACGGGGTCGGTCTGGTGTCAGCCTCTCCTCGTGACGGGGTCGGTCTGGTGTCAGCCTCGCTAGTGACGGTTTCAGTCTGGTGTCAGCCTCTCCTCGTGACGGTGTCAGTCTGGTGTCAGCCTCGCTAGTGACGGTGTCAGTCTGGTGTCAGCCTCGCTAGTGACGGTTTCAGTCTGGTGTCAGCCTCTCCTCGTGACGGTGTCAGTCTGGTGTCAGTCTCGCTAGTGACGGTTTCAGTTTGGTGTCAGCCTCTCCTCGTGACGGTGTCAGTCTGGTGTCAGCCTCTCCTCGTGACAGTGTCAGTCTGGTGTCAGCCTCGCTAGTGACGGTTTCAGTCTGGTGTCAGCCTCTCCTCGTGACGGTATCAGTCTGGTGTCAGCCTCTCCTCGTGACGGTGTCAGTCTGGTGTCAGCCTCGCTAGTGACGGTGTCGGTCTGGTGTCAGCCTCGCCTCGTGACGGTGTCCGTCTGGTGTCATCCTCGCTAGTGACGGTGTCGGTCTGGTGTCATCCTCGCCTCGTGACGGGGTCGGTCTGGTGTCAGCCTCGCTAGTGACGGAGTCGGTCTGGTGTCAGCCTCTCCTCGTGACGGTGTCGGTCTGGTGTCAGCCTCTCCTCGTGACGGGGTCCGTCTGGTGTCAGCCTCTCCTCGTGACAGGGTCCGTCTGGTGTCAGCATCGCTAGTGACGGTTTCGGTCTGGTGTCAGCCTCTCCTCGTGACGGTGTCAGTCTGGTGTCAGCCTCGCTAGTGACGGTTTCAGTCTGGTGTCAGCCTCTCCTCGTGACGGTGTCGGTCTGGTGTCAGCCTCTCCTCGTGACAGGGTCCGTCTGGTGTCAGCCTCGCTAGTGACGGTTTCCGTCTGGTGTCAGCCTCTCCTCGTGACGGTGTCAGTCTGGTGTCAGCCTCGCTAGTGACGGTGTCAGTCTGGTGTCAGCCTCGCTAGTGACGGTTTCAGTCTGGTGTCAGCCTCTCCTCGTGACGGTGTCAGTCTGGTGTCAGTCTCGCTAGTGACGGTTTCAGTCTGGTGTCAGCCTCTCCTCGTGACGGTGTCAGTCTTGTGTCAGCCTCTCCTCGTGACAGTGTCAGTCTGGTGTCAGCCTCGCTAGTGACGGTTTCAGTCTGGTGTCAGCCTTTCCTCGTGACGGTGTCAGTCTGGTGTCAGCCTCTCCTCGTGACGGTGTCAGTCTGGTGTCAGCCTCGCTAGTGACGGTGTCGGTCTGGTGTCAGCCTCGCCTCGTGACGGTGTCGGTCTGGTGTCATCCTCGCTAGTGACGGTGTCGGTCTGGTGTCATCCTCGCCTCGTGACGGGGTCGGTCTGGTGTCAGCCTCGCCTCGTGACGGTGTCGGTCTGGTGTCAGCCTCGCCTCGTGACGGTGTCGGTCTGGTGTCAGCCTCTCCTCGTGATGGTGTCGGTCTGGTGTCATCCTCTCCTCGTGACGGGGTCGGTCTGGTGTCAGCCTCTCCTCGTGACGGGGTCGGTCTGGTGTCAGCCTCGCTAGTGACGGTGTCGGTCTGGTGTCAGCCTCGCCTCGTGACGGGGTCGGTCTGGTGTCAGCCTCTCCTCGTGACGGGGTCGGTCTGGTGTCAGCCTCTCCTCGTGACGGGGTCGGTCTGGTGTCAGCCTCTCCTCGTGACGGGGTCGGTCTGGTGTCAGCCTCGCTAGTGACGGTTTCGGTCTGGTGTCAGCCTCTCCTCGTGACGGTGTCGGTCTGGTGTCAGCCTCGCTAGTGACGGTGTCAGTCTGGTGTCAGCCTCGCTAGTGACGGTTTCAGTCTGGTGTCAGCCTCTCCTCGTGACGGTGTCAGTCTGGTGTCAGCCTCTCCTCGTGACGGTGTCAGTCTGGTGTCAGCCTCGCTAGTGACGGTTTCAGTCTGGTGTCAGCCTCTCCTCGTGACGGTGTCGGTCTGGTGTCAGCCTCTCCTCGTGACGGTGTCAGTCTGGTGTCAGCCTCGCTAGTGACGGGGTCGGTCTGGTGTCAGCCTCGCTAGTGACGGTGTCGGTCTGGTGTCAGCCTCGCCTCGTGACGGTGTCGGTCTGGTGTCAGCCTCGCCTCGTGACGGTGTCGGTCTGGTGTCAGCCTCGCCTCGTGACGGTGTCGGTCTGGTGTCAGCCTCGCCTCGTGACGGTGTCGGTCTGGTGTCAGCCTCGCTAGTGACGGTTTCAGTCTGGTGTCAGCCTCTCCTCGTGACGGTGTCAGTCTGGTGTCAGCCTCGCTAGTGACAGTTTCAGTCTGGTGTCAGCCTCTCCTCGTGACGGTGTCGGTCTGGTGTCAGTCTCGCTAGTGACGGGGTCGGTCTGGTGTCAGCCTCGCTAGTGACGGTTTCAGTCTGGTGTCAGCCTCTCCTCGTGACGGTGTCGGTCTGGTGTCAGCCTCTCCTCGTGACGGTGTCAGTCTGGTGTCAGCCTCGCTAGTGACTGGGTCGGTCTGGTGTCAGCCTCGCTAGTGACGGTGTCGGTCTGGTGTCAGCCTCGCCTCGTGACGGTGTCGGTCTGGTGTCAGCCTCGCCTCGTGACGGTGTCGGTCTGGTGTCAGCCTCGCCTCGTGACGGTGTCGGTCTGGTGTCAGCCTCGCCTCGTGACGGTGTCGGTCTGGTGTCAGCCTCGCTAGTGACGGTTTCAGTCTGGTGTCAGCCTCTCCTCGTGACGGTGTCAGTCTGGTGTCAGCCTCGCTAGTGACAGTTTCAGTCTGGTGTCAGCCTCTCCTCGTGACGGTGTCGGTCTGGTGTCAGTCTCGCTAGTGACGGGGTCGGTCTGGTGTCAGCCTCGCTAGTGACGGTGTCGGTCTGGTGTCAGCCTCTCCTCGTGACGGTGTCAGTCTGGTGTCAGCCTCTCCTCGTGACGGTGTCAGTCTGGTGTCAGCCTCGCTAGTGACGGTATCAGTCTGGTGTCAGCCTCGCCTCGTGACGGTGTCGGTCTGGTGTCAGCCTCGCTAGTGACGGTTTCAGTCTGGTGTCAGCCTCTCCTCGTGACGGTGTCAGTCTGGTGTCAGCCTCTCCTCGTGACGGTGTCAGTCTGGTGTCAGCCTCGCTAGTGACGGTATCAGTCTGGTGTCAGCCTCGCCTCGTGACGGTGTCGGTCTGGTGTCAGCCTCGCTAGTGACGGGGTCGGTCTGGTGTCAGCCTCGCTAGTGACGGGGTCGGTCTGGTGTCAGCCTCTCCTCGTGACGGTGTCAGTCTGGTGTCAGCCTCGCTAGTGACGGTTTCAGTCTGGTGTCAGCCTCTCCTCGTGACGGGGTCTGTCTGGTGTCAGCCTCTCCTCGTGACGGTGTCGGTCTGGTGTCAGTCTCGCTAGTGACGGGGTCGGTCTGGTGTCAGCCTCGCTAGTGACGGTGTCGGTCTGGTGTCAGCCTCTCCTCGTGACGGTGTCAGTCTGGTGTCAGCCTCTCCTCGTGACGGTGTCAGTCTGGTGTCAGCCTCGCTAGTGACGGTATCAGTCTGGTGTCAGCCTCGCCTCGTGACGGTGTCGGTCTGGTGTCAGCCTCGCTAGTGACGGTTTCAGTCTGGTGTCAGCCTCTCCTCGTGACGGTGTCAGTCTGGTGTCAGCCTCTCCTCGTGACGGTGTCAGTCTGGTGTCAGCCTCGCTAGTGACGGTATCAGTCTGGTATCAGCCTCGCCTCGTGACGGTGTCGGTCTGGTGTCAGCCTCGCTAGTGACGGGGTCGGTCTGGTGTCAGCCTCGCTAGTGACGGGGTCGGTCTGGTGTCAGCCTCTCCTCGTGACGGTGTCAGTCTGGTGTCAGCCTCGCTAGTGACGGTTTCAGTCTGGTGTCAGCCTCTCCTCGTGACGGTGTCTGTCTGGTGTCAGCCTCTCCTCGTGACGGTGTCAGTCTGGTGTCAGCCTCGCTAGTGACGGTTTCAGTCTGGTGTCAGCCTCTCCTCGTGACGGTGTCGGTCTGGTGTCAGCCTCGCTAGTGACGGGGTCGGTCTGGTGTCAGCCTCGCTAGTGACGGTGTCGGTCTGGTGTCAGCCTCGCCTCGTGACGGGGTCGGTCTGGTGTCAGCCTCGCCTCGTGACGGTGTCGGTCTGGTGTCAGCCTCGCCTCGTGACGCTGTCGGTCTGTTGTCAGCCTCGCCTCGTGACGGTGTCGGTCTGGTGTCAGCCTCTCCTCGTGACGGTGTCGGTCTGGTGTCATCCTCTCCTCGTGACGGGGTCGGTCTGGTGTCAGCCTCTCCTCGTGACGGGGTCGGTCTGGTGTCAGCCTCGCTAGTGACGGTTTCAGTCTGGTGTCAGCCTCGCCTCGTGACGGTGTCGGTCTGGTGTTATGCTTGCTAGTGACGGTGTCGGTCTGTTGTCATCCTCGTCTCGTGACGGGGTCGGTCTGGTGTCAGCCTCTCCTCGTGACGGGGGTCGGTCTGGTGTCAGCCTCGCTAGTGACGGTTTCGGTCTGGTGTCAGCCTCTCCTCGTGACGGTGTCGGTCTGGTGTCAGCCTCGCTAGTGACGGTGTCAGTCTGGTGTCAGCCTCGCTATTGACGGTTTCAGTCTGGTGTCAGCCTCTCCTCGTGACGGTGTCAGTCTGGTGTCAGCCTCTCCTCGTGACGGTGTCAGTCTGGTGTCAGCCTCGCTAGTGACGGTTTCAGTCTGGTGTCAGCCTCTCCTCGTGACGGTGTCGGTCTGGTGTCAGCCTCTCCTCGTGACGGTGTCAGTCTGGTGTCAGCCTCGCTAGTGACGGTTTCAGTCTGGTGTCAGCCTCTCCTCGTGACGGTGTCGGTCTGGTGTCAGCCTCTCCTCGTGACGGTGTCAGTCTGGTGTCAGCCTCGCTAGTGACGGTTTCAGTCTGGTGTCAGCCTCTCCTCGTGACGGTGTCGGTCTGGTGTCAGCCTCGCTAGTGACGGGGTCGGTCTGGTGTCAGCCTCGCTAGTGACGGTGTCGGTCTGGTGTCAGCCTCGCCTCGTGACGGGGTCGGTCTGGTGTCAGCCTCGCCTCGTGACGGTGTCGGTCTGGTGTCAGCCTCGCCTCGTGACGGTGTCGGTCTGGTGTCAGCCTCGCCTCGTGACGGTGTCGGTCTGGTGTCAGCCTCTCCTCGTGATGGTGTCGGTCTGGTGTCATCCTCTCCTCGTGACGGGGTCGGTCTGGTGTCAGCCTCTCCTCGTGACGGGGTCGGTCTGGTGTCAGCCTCGCCTCGTGACGGTGTCGGTCTGGTGTTATGCTCGCTAGTGACGGTGTCGGTCTGTTGTCATCCTCGCCTCGTGACGGGGTCGGTCTGGTGTCAGCCTCTCCTCGTGACGGTGTCGGTCTGGTGTCAGCCTCTCCTCGTGACGGGGGTCGGTCTGGTGTCAGCCTCTCCTCGTGACGGGGTCGGTCTGGTGTCAGCCTCTCCTCGTGACGGGGGTCGGTCTGGTGTCAGCCTCGCTAGTGACGGTTTCGGTCTGGAGTCAGCCTCTCCTCGTGACGGTGTCGGTCTGGTGTCAGCCTCGCTAGTGACGGTGTCAGTCTGGTGTCAGCCTCGCTAGTGACGGTTTCAGTCTGGTGTCAGCCTCTCCTCGTGACGGTGTCAGTCTGGTGTCAGCCTCTCCTCATGACGGTGTCAGTCTGGTGTCAGCCTTGCTAGTGACGGTTTCAGTCTGGTGTCAGCCTCTCCTCGTGACGGTGTCGGTCTGGTGTCAGCCTCTCCTCGTGACGGTGTCAGTCTGGTGTCAGCCTCGCTAGTGACGGGGTCGGTCTGGTGTCAGCCTCGCTAGTGACTGTGTCGGTCTGGTGTCAGCCTCGCCTCGTGACGGTGTCGGTCTGGTGTCAGCCTCGCCTCGTGACGGTGTCGGTCTGGTGTCAGCCTCGCCTCGTGACGGTGTCGGTCTGGTGTCAGCCTCGCCTCGTGACGGTGTCGGTCTGGTGTCAGCCTCTCCTCGTGACGGTGTCGGTCTGGTGTCAGCCTCTCCTCGTGACGGGGTCGGTCTGGTGTCAGCCTCTCCTCGTGACGGGGTCGGTCTGGTGTCAGCCTCGCTAGTGACGGTTTCAGTCTGGTGTCAGCCTCGCCTCGTGACGGTGTCGGTCTGGTGTCATGCTCGCTAGTGACGGTGTCGGTCTGGTGTCATCCTCGCCTCGTGACGGGGTCGGTCTGGTGTCAGCCTCTCCTCGTGACGGGGGTCGGTCTGGTGTCAGCCTCGCTAGTGACGGTTTCGGTCTGGTGTCAGCCTCTCCTCGTGACGGTGTCGGTCTAGTGTCAGCCTCGCTAGTGACGGTGTCAGTCTGGTGTCAGCCTCGCTAGTGACGGTTTCAGTCTGGTGTCAGCCTCTCCTCGTGACGGTGTCAGTCTGGTGTCAGCCTCTCCTCGTGACGGTGTCAGTCTGGTGTCAGCCTCGCTAGTGACGGTTTCAGTCTGGTGTCAGCCTCTCCTCGTGACGGTGTCAGTCTGGTGTCAGCCTCTCCTCGTGACGGTGTCGGTCTGGTGTCAGCCTCGCCTCGTGACGGTGTCGGTCTGGTGTCATCCTCGCTAGTGACGGTGTCGGTCTGGTGTCATCCTCGCCTCGTGACGGGGTCGGTCTGGTGTCAGCCTCGCTAGTGACGGGGTCGGTCTGGTGTCAGCCTCTCCTCGTGACGGTGTCGGTCTGGTGTCAGCCTCGCTAGTGACGGTGTCAGTCTGGTGTTAGCCTCGCTAGTGACGGTTTCAGTCTGGTGTCAGCCTCTCCTCGTGACGGTGTCAGTCTGGTGTCAGCCTCTCCTCGTGACGGTGTCAGTCTGGTGTCAGCCTTGCTAGTGACGGTATCAGTCTGGTGTCAGCCTCGCCTCGTGACGGTGTCGGTCTGGTGTCAGCCTCGCTAGTGACGGGGTCGGTCTGGTGTCAGCCTCGCTAGTGATTGGGTCGTTCTGGTGTCAGCCTCGCCTCGTGACGGTGTCGGTCTGGTGTCATCCTCGCTAGTGACGGTGTCGGTCTGGTGTCATCCTCGCCTCGTGACGGGGTCGGTCTGGTGTCAGCCACGCTAGTGACGGGGTCGGTCTGGTGTCAGCCTCTCCTCGTGACGGTGTCGGTCTGGTGTCAGCCTCTCCTCGTGACGGTGTCGGTCTGGTGTCAGCCTCTCCTCGTGACGGGGTCGTTCTGGTGATAGCCTCTCCTCGTGACGGGGTCGGTCTGGTGTCAGCCTCGCTAGTGACGGTTTCAGTCTGGTGTCAGCCTCTCCTCGTGACGGGGGTCGGTCTGGTGTCATCCTCGCTAGTGACGGTGTCGGTCTGGTGTCATCCTCGCCTCGTGACGGTGTCGGTCTGGTGTCATCCTCGCTAGTGACGGTGTCGGTCTGGTGTCAGCCTCTCCTCGTGACGGGGTCGGTTTGGTGTCAGCCTCTCCTCGTGACGGGGGTCGGTCTGGTGTCAGCCTCGCTAGTGACGGTTTCAGTCTGGTGTCAGCCTCTCCTCGTGACGGGGGTCGGTCTGGTGTCATCCTCGCTAGTGACGGTGTCGGTCTGGTGTCATCCTCGCCTCGTGACGGTGTCGGTCTGGTGTCATCCTCGCTAGTGACGGTGTCGGTCTGGTGTCAGCCTCTCCTCGTGACGGGGTCGGTTTGGTGTCAGCCTCTCCTCGTGACGGTGTCGGTCTGGTGTCATCCTCGCTAGTGACGGTGTCGGTCTGGGGTCATCCTCGCCTCGTGACGGGGTCGGTCTGGTGTCAGCCTCGCCTCGTGACGGTGTCCGTCTGGTGTCAGCCTCGCTAGTGACGGTGTCGGTCTGGTGTCAGCCTCTCCTCGTGACGGTGTCGGTCTGGTGTCAGCCTCTCCTCGTGACGGGGTCGGTCTGGTGTCAGCCTCTCCTCGTGACGGGGTCGGTCTGGTGTCAGCCTCGCTAGTGACGGTTTCAGTCTGGTGTCAGCCTCTCCTCGTGACGGTGTCAGTCTGGTGTCTGCCTCGCTAGTGACGGGGTCGGTCTGGTGTCAGCCTCTCCTCGTGACGGTGTCGGTCTGGTGTCAGCCTCTCCTCGTGACGGGGTCCGTCTGGTGTCAGCCTCTCCTCGTGACGGGGTCGGTCTGCTGTCAGCCTCTCCTCGTGACGGGGTCGGTCTGGTGTCAGCCTCGCCTCGTGACGGTGTCGGTCTGGTGTCAGCCTCGCTAGTGACGGTGTCGGTCTGGTGTCAGCCTCTCCTCGTGACGGGGTCGGTCTGGTGTCAGTCTCTCCTCGTGACGGTGTCAGTCTGGTGTCAGCCTCTCCTCGTGACGGGGGTCGGTCTGGTGTCAGCCTCGCTAGTGACGGTTTCGGTCTGGTGTCAGCCTCTCCTCGTGACGGTGTCGGTCTGGTGTCAGCCTCGCTAGTGACGGTGTCAGTCTGGTGTCAGCCTCGCTAGTGACGGTTTCAGTCTGGTGTCAGCCTCTCCTCGTGACGGTGTCGGTCTGGTGTCAGCCTCTCCTCATGACGGGGTCCGTCTGGTGTCAGCCTCTCCTCGTGACGGGGTCGGTCTGGTGTCAGCCTCTCCTCGTGACGGGGTCGGTCTGGTGTCAGCCTCGCTAGTGACGGTTTCAGTCTGGTGTCAGCCTCATCTCGTGATGGTGTCAGTCTGGTGTCTGCCTCGCTAGTGACGGGGTCGGTCTGGTGTCAGCCTCTCCTCGTGACGGTGTCGGTCTGGTGTCAGCCTCTCCTCGTGACGGGGTCCGTCTGGTGTCAGCCTCGCTAGTGACGGTGTCGGTCTGGTGTCAGCCTCTCCTCGTGACGGGGTCGGTCTGGTGTCAGCCTCTCCTCGTGACGGGGGTCGGTCTGGTGTCATCCTCGCTGGTGACGGTGTCGGTCTGGTGTCATCCTCGCCTCGTGACGGTGTCGGTCTGGTGTCATCCTCGCTAGTGACGGTGTCGGTCTGGTGTCAGCCTCTCCTCGTGACGGGGTCGGTTTGGTGTCAGCCTCTCCTCGTGATGGGGGTCGGTCTGGTGTCAGCCTCGCTAGTGACGGTTTCGGTCTGGTGTATGCCTCTCCTCGTAACGGTGTCGGTCTGGTGTCATCCTCGCTAATGACGGTGTCGGTCTGGTGTCATCCTCGCCTCGTGACGGGGTCGGTCTGGTGTCAGCCTTGCTAGTGACGGGGTCGGTCTGGTGTCAGCCTCTCCTCGTGACGGTGTCGGTCTGGTGTCAGCCTCGCTAGTGACGGTGTCAGTCTGGTGTTAGCCTCGCTAGTGACGGTTTCAGTCTGGTGTCAACCTCTCCTCGTGACGGTGTCAGTCTGGTGTCAGCCTCTCCTCGTGACGGTGTCAGTCTGGTGTCAGCCTCGCTAGTGACGGTATCAGTCTGGTGTCAGCCTCGCCTCGTGACGGTGTCGGTCTGGTGTCAGCCTCGCTAGTGACGGGGTCGGTCTGGTGTCAGCCTCGCTAGTGACGGGGTCGGTCTGGTGTCAGCCTCGCCTCGTGACGGTGTCGGTCTGGTGTCAGCCTCGCCTCATGACGGTGTCGGTCTGGTGTCAGCCTCGCTAGTGACGGTTTCAGTCTGGTGTCAGCCTCGCCTCGTGACGGTGTCGGTCTGGTGTCATGCTCGCTAGTGACGGTGTCGGTCTGGTGTCATCCTCGCCTCGTGACGGGGTCGGTCTGGTGTCAGCCTCTCCTCGTGACGGGGGTCGGTCTGGTGTCAGCCTCGCTAGTGACGGTTTCGGTCTGGTGTCAGCCTCTCCTCGTGACGGTGTCGGTCTAGTGTCAGCCTCGCTAGTGACGGTGTCAGTCTGGTGTCAGCCTCGCTAGTGACGGTTTCAGTCTGGTGTCAGCCTCTCCTCGTGACGGTGTCAGTCTGGTGTCAGCCTCTCCTCGTGACGGTGTCAGTCTGGTGTCAGCCTCGCTAGTGACGGTTTCAGTCTGGTGTCAGCCTCTCCTCGTGACGGTGTCAGTCTGGTGTCAGCCTCTCCTCGTGACGGTGTCGGTCTGGTGTCAGCCTCGCCTCGTGACGGTGTCGGTCTGGTGTCATCCTCGCTAGTGACGGTGTCAGTCTGGTGTCATCCTCGCCTCGTGACGGGGTCGGTCTGGTGTCAGCCTCGCTAGTGACGGGGTCGGTCTGGTGTCAGCCTCTCCTCGTGACGGTGTCGGTCTGGTGTCAGCCTCGCTAGTGACGGTGTCAGTCTGGTGTTAGCCTCGCTAGTGACGGTTTCAGTCTGGTGTCAGCCTCTCCTCGTGACGGTGTCAGTCTGGTGTCAGCCTCTCCTCGTGACGGTGTCAGTCTGGTGTCAGCCTCGCTAGTGACGGTATCAGTCTGGTGTCAGCCTCGCCTCGTGACGGTGTCGGTCTGGTGTCAGCCTCGCTAGTGACGGGGTCGGTCTGGTGTCAGCCTCGCTAGTGATTGGGTCGTTCTGGTGTCAGCCTCGCCTCGTGACGGTGTCGGTCTGGTGTCATCCTCGCTAGTGACGGTGTCGGTCTGGTGTCATCCTCGCCTCGTGACGGGGTCGGTCTGGTGTCAGCCACGCTAGTGACGGGGTCGGTCTGGTGTCAGCCTCTCCTCGTGACGGTGTCGGTCTGGTGTCAGCCTCTCCTCGTGACGGTGTCGGTCTGGTGTCAGCCTCTCCTCGTGACGGGGTCGTTCTGGTGATAGCCTCTCCTCGTGACGGGGTCGGTCTGGTGTCAGCCTCGCTAGTGACGGTTTCAGTCTGGTGTCAGCCTCTCCTCGTGACGGTGTCGGTCTGGTGTCAGCCTCTCCTCGTGACGGTTTCAGTCTGGTGTCAGCCTCTCCTCGTGACGGTGTCCGTCTGGTGTCAGCCTCTCCTCGTGACGGTGTCGGTCTGGTGTCAGCCTCTCCTCGTGACGGGGTCGGTCTGGTGTCAGCCTCTCCTCGTGACGGGGTCGGTCTGGTGTCAGCCTCGCTAGTGACGGTTTCAGTCTGGTGTCAGCCTCTCCTCGTGACGGTGTCAGTCTGGTGTCTGCCTCGCTAGTGACGGGGTCGGTCTGGTGTCAGCCTCTCCTTGTGACGGTGTCGGTCTGGTGTCAGCCTCTCCTCGTGACGGGGTCCGTCTGGTGTCAGCCTCTCCTCGTGACGGGGTCGGTCTGCTGTCAGCCTCTCCTCGTGACGGGGTCGGTCTGGTGTCAGCCTCGCCTCGTGACGGTGTCGGTCTGGTGTCAGCCTCGCTAGTGACGGTGTCGGTCTGGTGTCAGCCTCTCCTCGTGACGGGGTCGGTCTGGTGTCAGTCTCTCCTCGTGACGGTGTCAGTCTGGTGTCAGCCTCTCCTCGTGACGGGGGTCGGTCTGGTGTCAGCCTCGCTAGTGACGGTTTCGGTCTGGTGTCAGCCTCTCCTCGTGACGGTGTCGGTCTGGTGTCAGCCTCGCTAGTGACGGTGTCAGTCTGGTGTCAGCCTCGCTAGTGACGGTTTCAGTCTGGTGTCAGCCTCTCCTCGTGACGGTGTCGGTCTGGTGTCAGTCTCGCTAGTGGCGGGGTCGGTCTGGTGTCAGCCTCGCTAGTGACGGTGTCGGTCTGGTGTCAGCCTCGCCTCGTGACGGTGTCGGTCTGGTGTCAGCCTCGCCTCGTGACGGTGTCGGTCTGGTGTCAGCCTCGCCTCGTGACGGTGTCGGTCTGGTGTCAGCCTCGCTAGTGACGGTTTCAGTCTGGTGTCAGCCTCTCCTCGTGACGGTGTCAGTCTGGTGTCAGCCTCTCCTCGTGACGGTGTCAGTCTGGTGTCAGCCTCGCTAGTGACGGTTTCAGTCTGGTGTCAGCCTCTCCTCGTGACGGTGTCAGTCTGGTGTCAGCCTCTCCTCGTGACGGTGTCAGTCTGGTGTCAGCCTCGCTAGTGACGGTATCAGTCTGGTGTCAGCCTCGCCTCGTGACGGTGTCGGTCTGGTGTCAGCCTCGCTAGTGACGGGGTCGGTCTGGTGTCAGCCTCGCTAGTGACGGTGTCGGTCAGGTGTCATCCTTGCCTCGTGACGGGGTCGGTCTGGTGTCAGCCACGCTAGTGACTGGGTCGGTCTGGTGTCAGCCTCTCCTCGTGACGGTGTCGGTCTGGTGTCAGCCTCTCCTCGTGACGGGGTCGGTCTGGTGTCAGCCTCTCCTCGTGACGGGGGTCGGTCTGGTGTCAGCCTCTCCTCGTGACGGTGTCGGTCTGGTGTCAGCCTCTCCTCGTGACGGTGTCGGTCTGGTGTCAGCCTCGCTAGTGACGGTTTCAGTCTGGTGTCAGCCTCTCCTCGTGACGGTGTCGGTCTGGTGTCAGCCTCGCTAGTGACGGGGTCGGTCTGGTGTCAGCCTCGCTAGTGACGGTGTCGGTCTGGTGTCAGCCTCGCCTCGTGACGGGGTCGGTCTGGTGTCAGCCTCGCCTCGTGACGGTGTCGGTCTGGTGTCAGCCTCGCCTCGTGACGGTGTCGGTCTGGTGTCAGCCTCGCCTCGTGACGGTGTCGGTCTGGTGTCAGCCTCTCCTCGTGACGGTGTCGGTCTGGTGTCATCCTCTCCTCGTGACGGGGTCGGTCTGGTGTCAGCCTCTCCTCGTGACGGGGTCGGTCTGGTGTCAGCCTCGCTAGTGACGGTTTCAGTCTGGTGTCAGCCTCGCCTCGTGACGGTGTCGGTCTGGTGTTATGCTCGCTAGTGACGGTGTCGGTCTGTTGTCATCCTCGCCTCGTGACGGTTTCAGTCTGGTGTCAGCCTCGCCTCGTGACGGTGTCGGTCTGGTGTTATGCTCGCTAGTGACGGTGTCGGTCTGTTGTCATCCTCGCCTCGTGACGGGGTCGGTCTGGTGTCAGCCTCTCCTCGTGACGGGGTCGGTCTGCTGTCAGCCTCGCTAGTGACGGTTTCAGTCTGGTGTCAGCCTCGCCTCGTGACGGTGTCGGTCTGGTGTTATGCTCGCTAGTGATGGTGTCGGTCTGTTGTCATCCTCGCCTCGTGACGGTGTCGGTCTGGTGTCAGCCTCTCCTCGTGACGGTGTCGGTCTGGTGTTATGCTCGCTAGTGACGGTGTCGGTCTGGTGTCAGCCTCGCTAGTGACGGTTTCAGTCTGGTGTCAGCCTCTCCTCGTGACGGTGTCAGTCTGGTGTCAGCCTCTCCTCGTGACGGTGTCAGTCTGGTGTCAGCCTCGCTAGTGACGGTTTCAGTCTGGTGTCAGCCTCGCCTCGTGACGGTGTCGGTCTGGTGTTATGCTCGCTAGTGACGGTGTCGGTCTGTTGTCATCCTCGCCTCGTGACGGTGTCGGTCTGGTGTCAGCCTCTCCTCGTGACGGTGTCGGTCTGGTGTTATGCTCGCTAGTGACGGTGTCGGTCTGGTGTCAGCCTCGCTAGTGACGGTGTCAGTCTGGTGTCAGCCTCGCTAGTGACGGTTTCAGTCTGGTGTCAGCCTCTCCTCGTGACGGTGTCAGTCTGGTGTCAGCCTCTCCTCGTGACGGTGTCGGTCTGGTGTCAGCCTCGCCTCGTGACGGGGTCGGTCTGGTGTCAGCCTCGCCTCGTGACGGTGTCGGTCTGGTGTCAGCCTCGCCTCGTGACGGTGTCGGTCTGGTGTCAGCCTCGCCTCGTGACGGTGTCGGTCTGGTGTCAGCATCTCCTCGTGACGGTGTCGGTCTGGTGTCAGCCTCTCCTCGTGACGGGGTCGGTCTGGTGTCAGCCTCGCTAGTGACGGTTTCAGTCTGGTGTCAGCCTCGCCTCGTGACGGTGTCGGTCTGGTGTTATGCTCGCTAGTGACGGTGTCGGTCTGTTGTCATCCTCGCCTCGTGACGGGGTCGGTCTGGTGTCAACCTCGCTAGTGACGGTTTCAGTCTGGTGTCAGCCTCGCCTCGTGACGGTGTCGGTCTGGTGTTATGCTCGCTAGTGACGGTGTCGGTCTGTTGTCATCCTCGCCTCGTGACGGTGTCGGTCTGGTGTCAGCCTCTCCTCGTGACGGTGTCGGTCTGGTGTCAGCCTCTCCTCGTGACGGTGTCGGTCTGGTGTCAGCCTCTCCTCGTGACGGTGTCGGTCTGGTGTCAGCCACTCCTCGTGACGGGGGTCTGTCTGGTGTCAGCCTCGCTAGTGACGGTTTCGGTCTGGTGTCAGCCTCTCCTCGTGACGGTGTCGGTCTGGTGTCAGCCTCTCCTCGTGACGGTGTCGGTCTGGTGTCAGCCTCGCTAGTGACGGTGTCAGTCTGGTGTCAGCCTCGCTAGTGACGGTTTCAGTCTGGTGTCAGCCTCTCCTCGTGACGGTGTCAGTCTGGTGTCAGCCTCTCCTCGTGACGGTGTCAGTCTGGTGTCAGCCTCGCTAGTGACGGTTTCAGTCTGGTGTCAGCCTCTCCTCGTGACGGTGTCGGTCTGGTGTCAGCCTCTCCTCGTGACGGTGTCAGTCTGGTGTCAGCCTCGCTAGTGACGGTTTCAGTCTGGTGTCAGCCTCTCCTCGTGACGGTGTCGGTCTGGTGTCAGCCTCGCTAGTGACGGGGTCGGTCTGGTGTCAGCCTCGCTAGTGACGGTGTCGGTCTGGTGTCAGCCTCGCCTCGTGACGGGGTCGGTCTGGTGTCAGCCTCGCCTCGTGACGGTGTCGGTCTGGTGTCAGCCTCGCCTCGTGACGGTGTCGGTCTGGTGTCAGCCTCGCTAGTGACGGTGTCGGTCTGGTGTTATGCTCGCTAGAGACGGTGACGGTCTGTTGTCATCCTCGCCTCGTGACGGGGTCGGTCTGGTGTCAGCCTCTCCTCGTGACGGTGTCGGTCTGGTGTCAGCCTCTCCTCGTGACGGGGGTCGGTCTGGTGTCAGCCTCGCTAGTGACGGTTTCAGTCTGGTGTCAGTCTCTCCTCTTGACGGTGTCAGTCTGGTGTCAGCCTCGCTAGTGACGGTGTCAGTCTGGTGTCAGCCTCGCTAGTGACGGTTTCAGTCTGGTGTCAGCCTCTCCTCGTGACGGTGTCAGTCTGGTGTCAGCCTCGCTAGTGTCGGTTTCAGTCTGGTGTCAGCCTCTCCTCGTGACGGTGTCAGTCTGGTGTCAGCCTCTCCTCGTGACGGTGTCAGTCTGGTGTCAGCCTCGCTAGTGACGGTTTCAGTCTGGTGTCAGCCTCTCCTCGTGACGGTGTCAGTCTGGTGTCAGCCTCTCCTCGTGACGGTGTCGGTCTGGTGTCAGCCTCGCCTCGTGACGGGGTCGGTCTGGTGTCAGCCTCGCCTCGTGACGGTGTCGGTCTGGTGTCAGCCTCGCCTCGTGACGGTGTCGGTCTGGTGTCAGCCTCGCCTCGTGACGGTGTCGGTCTGGTGTCAGCATCTCCTCGTGACGGTGTCGGTCTGGTGTCAGCCTCTCCTCGTGACGGGGTCGGTCTGGTGTCAGCCTCGCTAGTGACGGTTTCAGTCTGGTGTCAGCCTCTCCTCGTGACGGTGTCGGTCTGGTGTCAGCCTCTCCTCGTGACGGTGTCAGTCTGGTGTCAGCCTCGCTAGTGACGGGGTCGGTCTGGTGTCAGCCTCGCTAGTGACGGGGTCGGTCTGGTGTCAGCCTCGCCTCGTGACGGTGTCGGTCTGGTGTCAGCCTCGCCTCGTGACGGTGTCGGTCTGGTGTCATCCTCGCTAGTGACGGTTTCAGTCTGGTGTCATCCTCGCCTCGTGACGGTGTCAGTCTGGTGTCAGCCTCGCTAGTGACGGTGTCAGTCTGGTGTCAGCCTCTCCTCGTGACGGTGTCAGTCTGGTGTCAGCCTCTCCTCGTGATGGTGTCAGTCTGGTGTCAGCCTCGCTAGTGACGGTTTCAGTCTGGTGTCATCCTCGCTAGTGACGGTGTCCGTCTGGTGTCAGCCTCTCCTCGTGACGGTGTCAGTCTGGTGTCAGCCTCGCTAGTGACGGGGTCGGTCTGGTGTCAGCCTCTCCTCGTGACGGGGTCGGTCTGGTGTCAGCCTCTCCTCGTGACGGTGTCGGTCTGGTGTCAGCCTCTCCTCGTGACGGGGTCCGTCTGGTGTCAGCCTCTCCTCGTGACGGGGTCGGTCTGGTGTCAGCCTCTCCTCGTGACGGGGTCGGTCTGGTGTCAGCCTCGCTAGTGACGGTTTCAGTCTGGTGTCAGCCTCTCCTCGTGACGGTGTCAGTCTGGTGTCAGCCTCGCTAGTGACGGTGTCAGTCTGGTGTCAGCCTCGCTAGTGACGGTTTCAGTCTGGTGTCAGCCTCTCCTCGTGACGGTGTCAGTCTGGTGTCAGTCTCGCTAGTGACGGTTTCAGTTTGGTGTCAGCCTCTCCTCGTGACGGTGTCAGTCTGGTGTCAGCCTCTCCTCGTGACAGTGTCAGTCTGGTGTCAGCCTCGCTAGTGACGGTTTCAGTCTGGTGTCAGCCTCTCCTCGTGACGGTATCAGTCTGGTGTCAGCCTCTCCTCGTGACGGTGTCAGTCTGGTGTCAGCCTCGCTAGTGACGGTGTCGGTCTGGTGTCAGCCTCGCCTCGTGACGGTGTCCGTCTGGTGTCATCCTCGCTAGTGACGGTGTCGGTCTGGTGTCATCCTCGCCTCGTGACGGGGTCGGTCTGGTGTCAGCCTCGCTAGTGACGGAGTCGGTCTGGTGTCAGCCTCTCCTCGTGACGGTGTCGGTCTGGTGTCAGCCTCTCCTCGTGACGGGGTCCGTCTGGTGTCAGCCTCTCCTCGTGACAGGGTCCGTCTGGTGTCAGCATCGCTAGTGACGGTTTCGGTCTGGTGTCAGCCTCTCCTCGTGACGGTGTCAGTCTGGTGTCAGCCTCGCTAGTGACGGTTTCAGTCTGGTGTCAGCCTCTCCTCGTGACGGTGTCGGTCTGGTGTCAGCCTCTCCTCGTGACAGGGTCCGTCTGGTGTCAGCCTCGCTAGTGACGGTTTCCGTCTGGTGTCAGCCTCTCCTCGTGACGGTGTCAGTCTGGTGTCAGCCTCGCTAGTGACGGTGTCAGTCTGGTGTCAGCCTCGCTAGTGACGGTTTCAGTCTGGTGTCAGCCTCTCCTCGTGACGGTGTCAGTCTGGTGTCAGTCTCGCTAGTGACGGTTTCAGTCTGGTGTCAGCCTCTCCTCGTGACGGTGTCAGTCTTGTGTCAGCCTCTCCTCGTGACAGTGTCAGTCTGGTGTCAGCCTCGCTAGTGACGGTTTCAGTCTGGTGTCAGCCTTTCCTCGTGACGGTGTCAGTCTGGTGTCAGCCTCTCCTCGTGACGGTGTCAGTCTGGTGTCAGCCTCGCTAGTGACGGTGTCGGTCTGGTGTCAGCCTCGCCTCGTGACGGTGTCGGTCTGGTGTCATCCTCGCTAGTGACGGTGTCGGTCTGGTGTCATCCTCGCCTCGTGACGGGGTCGGTCTGGTGTCAGCCTCGCTAGTGACGGAGTCGGTCTGGTGTCAGCCTCTCCTCGTGACGGTGTCGGTCTGGTGTCAGCCTCTCCTCGTGACGGTGTCGGTCTGGTGTCAGCCTCTCCTCGTGACAGGGTCCGTCTGGTGTCAGCTTCGCTAGTGACGGTTTCGGTCTGGTGTCAGCCTCTCCTCGTGACGGTGTCAGTCTGGTGTCAGCCTCGCTAGTGACGGTGTCAGTCTGGTGTCAGCCTCGCTAGTGACGGTGTCAGTCTGGTGTCAGCCTCGCTAGTGACGGTGTCAGTCTGGTGTCAGCCTCTCCTCGTGACGGTGTCAGTCTGGTGTCAGCCTCTCCTCGTGACGGTGTCAGTCTGGTGTCAGCTTCGCTAGTGACGGTTTCAGTCTGGTGTCAGCCTCTCCTCATGACGGTGTCCGTCTGGTGTCAGCCTCTCCTCGTGACGGTGTCAGTCTGGTGTCAGCCTCGCTAGTGACGGGGTCGGTCTGGTGTCAGCCTCTCCTCGTGACGGGGTCGGTCTGGTGTCAGCCTCTCCTCGTGACGGTGTCGGTCTGGTGTCAGCCTCTCCTCGTGACGGGGTCCGTCTGGTGTCAGCCTCTCCTCGTGACGGGGTCGGTCTGGTGTCAGCCTCTCCTCGTGACGGGGTCGGTCTGGTGTCAGCCTCGCTAGTGACGGTTTCAGTCTGGTGTCAGCCTCTCCTCGTGACGGTGTGAGTCTGGTGTCAGCCTCGCTAGTGACGGTGTCAGTCTGGTGTCAGCCTCGCTAGTGACGGTTTCAGTCTGGTGTCAGCCTCTCCTCGTGACGGTGTCAGTCTGGTGTCAGCCTCGCTAGTGACGGGGTCGGTCTGGTGTCAGCCTCTCCTCGTGACGGGGTCGGTCTGGTGTCAGCCTCTCCTCGTGACGGTGTCAGTCTGGTGTCAGCCTCGCTAGTGACGGTTTCAGTCTGGTGTCAGCCTCTCCTCGTGACGGTGTCCGTCTGGTGTCAGCCTCGCTAGTGACGGGGTCGGTCTGGTGTCAGCCTCGCTAGTGACGGGGTCGGTCTGGTGTCAGCCTCGCCTCGTGACGGTGTCGGTCTGGTGTCAGCTTCGCCTCGTGACGGTGTCGGTCTGGTGTCATCCTCGCTAGTGATGGTGTCGGTCTGGTGTCATCCTCGCCTCGTGACGGGGTCGGTCTGGTGTCAGCCTCGCTAGTGACGGAGTCGGTCTGGTGTCAGCCTCTCCTCGTGACGGTGTCGGTCTGGTGTCAGCCTCTCCTCGTGACGGTGTCGATCTGGTGTCAGCCTCACCTCGTGACAGGGTCCGTCTGGTGTCAGCCTCGCTAGTGACGGTGTCAGTCTGGTGTCAGCCTCGCTAGTGACGGTGTCAGTCTGGTGTCAGCCTCTCCTCGTGACGGTGTCAGTCTGGTGTCAGCCTCTCCTCGTGACGGTGTCAGTCTGGTGTCAGCCTCGCTAGTGACGGTTTCAGTCTGGTGTCAGCCTCTCCTCGTGACGGTGTCCGTCTGGTGTCAGCCTCGCTAGTGACGGGGTCGGTCTGGTGTCAGCCTCTCCTCGTGACGGGGTCGGTCTGGTGTCAGCCTCTCCTCGTGACGGTGTCAGTCTGGTGTCAGCCTCGCTAGTGACGGTTTCAGTCTGGTGTCAGCCTCTCCTCGTGACGGTGTCAGTCTGGTGTCAGCCTCTCCTCGTGACAGTGTCAGTCTGGTGTCAGCCTCGCTAGTGACGGTTTCAGTCTGGTGTCAGCCTCTCCTCGTGACGGTGTCAGTCTGGTGTCAGCCTCGCTAGTGACGGTTTCAGGCTGGTGACAGCCTCTCCTCGTGACGGTGTCCGTCTGGTGTCAGGCTCGCTAGTGACGGTGTCGGTCTGGTGTCATCCTCGCTAGTGACGGTGTCGGTCTGGTGTCATCCTCGCCTCGTGACGGGGTCGGTCTGGTGTCAGCCTCGCTAGTGACGGAGTCGGTCTGGTGTCAGCCTCTCCTCGTGACGGTGTCGGTCTGGTGTCAGCCTCTCCTCGTGACGGTGTCGGTCTGGTGTCAGCCTCTCCTCGTGACAGGGTCCGTCTGGTGTCAGCCTCGCTAGTGACGGTTTCAGTCTGGTGTCAGCCTCTCCTCGTGACGGTGTCAGTCTGGTGTCAGCCTCGCTAGTGACGGTGTCAGTCTGGTGTCAGCCTCGCTAGTGACGGTGTCAGTCTGGTGTCAGCCTCTCCTCGTGACGGTGTCAGTCTGGTTTCAGCCTCTCCTCGTGACGGTGTCAGTCTGGTGTCAGCCTCGCTAGTGACGGTTTCAGTCTGGTGTCAGCCTCTCCTCGTGACGGTGTCAGTCTGGTGTCAGCCTCGCTAGTGACGGTGTCAGTCTGGTGTCAGCCTCGCTAGTGACGGTTTCAGTCTGGTGTCAGCCTCTCCTCGTGACGGTGTCAGTCTGGTGTCAGCCTCGCTAGTGACGGTTTCAGTCTGGTGTCAGCCTCTCCTCGTGACGGTGTCAGTCTGGTGTCAGCCTCTCCTTGTGACGGTGTCAGTCTTGTGTCAGCCTCGCTAGTGACGGTGTCAGTCTGGTGTCAGCCTCTCCTCGTGACGGTGTCAGTCTGGTGTCAGCCTCTCCTCGTGACGGTGTCAGTCTGGTGTCAGCCTCGCTAGTGACGGTTTCAGTCTGGTGTCAGCCTCTCCTCGTGACGGTGTCCGTCTGGTGTCAGCCTCGCTAGTGACGGTGTCAGTCTGGTGTCAGCCTCGCTAGTGACGGTTTCAGTCTGGTGTCAGCCTCTCCTCGTGACGGTGTCAGTCTGGTGTCAGCCTCGCTAGTGACGGTTTCAGTCTGGTGTCAGCCTCTCCTCGTGACGGTGTCAGTCTGGTGTCAGCCTCTCCTCGTGACGGTGTCAGTCTGGTGTCAGCCTCGCTAGTGACGGTTTCAGTCTGGTGTCAACCTCTCCTCGTGACGGTGTCAGTCTGGTGTCAGCCTCTCCTCGTGACGGTGTCAGTCTGGTGTCAGCCTCGCTAGTGACGGTTTCAGTCTGGTGTCAGCCTCTCCTCGTGACGGTGTCCGTCTGGTGTCAGCCTCGCTAGTGACGGGGTCGGTCTGGTGTCAGCCTCGCTAGTGACGGGGTCGGTCTGGTGTCAGCCTCGCCTCGTGACGGTGTCGGTCTGGTGTCAGCCTCGCCTCGTGACGGTGTCGGTCTGGTGTCATCCTCGCTAGTGACGGTGTCGGTCTGGTGTCATCCTCGCCTCGTGACGGGGTCGGTCTGGTGTCAGCCTCGCTAGTGACGGAGTCGGTCTGGTGTCAGCCTCTCCTCGTGACGGTGTCGGTCTGGTGTCAGCCTCTCCTCGTGACGGTGTCGGTCTGGTGTCAGCCTCACCTCGTGACAGGGTCCGTCTGGTGTCAGCCTCGCTAGTGACGGTTTCGGTCTGGTGTCAGCCTCTCCTCGTGACGGTGTCAGTCTGGTGTCATCCTCGCTAGTGACAGTGTCAGTCTGGTGTCAGCCTCGCTAGTGACGGTGTCAGTCTGGTGTCAGCCTCGCTAGTGACGGTGTCAGTCTGGTGTCAGCCTCTCCTCGTGACGGTGTCAGTCTGGTGTCAGCCTCTCCTCGTGACGGTGTCAGTCTGGTGTCAGCCTCGCTAGTGACGGTTTCAGTCTGGTGTCAGCCTCTCCTCGTGACGGTGTCCGTCTGGTGTCAGCCTCTCCTTGTGACGGTGTCAGTCTGGTGTCAGCCTCTCCTCGTGACGGTGTCAGTCTGGTGTCAGCCTATCCTCGTGACGGTGTCAGTCTGGTGTCAGCCTCGCTAGTGACGGTGTCAGTCTGGTGTCAGCCTCGCTAGTGACGGTTTCAGTCTGGTGTCAGCCTCTCCTCGTGACGGTGTCAGTCTGGTGTCAGCCTCGCTAGTGACGGTTTCAGTCTGGTGTCAGCCTCTCCTCGTGACGGTGTCAGCCTCTCCTCGTGATAGTGTCAGTCTGGTGTCAGCCTCGCTAGTGACGGTTTCAGTCTGGTGTCAGCCTCTCCTCGTGACGGTGTCAGTCTGGTGTCAGCCTCTCCTCGTGACGGTGTCAGTCTGGTGTCAGCCTCGCTAGTGACGGTTTCAGTCTGGTGTCAGCCTCTCCTCGTGACGGTGTCAGTCTGGTGTCAGCCTCTCCTCGTGACGGTGTCAGTCTGGTGTCAGCCTCGCTAGTGACGGTTTCAGTCTGGTGTCAGCCTCTCCTCGTGACGGTGTCAGTCTGGTGTCAGCCTCTCCTCGTGACGGTGTCAGTCTGGTGTCAGCCTCGCTAGTGACGGTTTCAGTCTGGTGTCAGCCTCTCCTCGTGACGGTGTCCGTCTGGTGTCAGCCTCGCTAGTGACGGGGTCGGTCTGGTGTCAGCCTCGCTAGTGACGGGGTCGGTCTGGTGTCAGCCTCGCCTCGTGACGGTGTCGGTCTGGTGTAAGCCTCGCCTCGTGACGGTGTCGGTCTGGTGTCATCCTCGCTAGTGACGGTGTCGGTCTGGTGTCATCCTCGCCTCGTGACGGGGTCGGTCTGGTGTCAGCCTCTCCTCGTGACGGTGTCGGTCTGGTGTCAGCCTCTCCTCGTGACGGTGTCGGTCTGGTGTCAGCCTCTCCTCGTGACAGGGTTCGTCTGGTGTCAGCCTCGCTAGTGACGGTTTCGGTCTGGTGTCAGCCTCTCCTCGTGACGGTGTCAGTCTGGTGTCAGCCTCGCTAGTGACGGTGTCAGTCTGGTGTCAGCCTCGCTAGTGACGGTGTCAGTCTGGTGTCAGCCTCTCCTCGTGACGGTGTCAGTCTGGTGTCAGCCTCTCCTCGTGACGGTTTCAGTCTGGTGTCAGCCTCGCTAGTGACGGTTTCAGTCTGGTGTCAGCCTCGCCTCGTGACGGTGTAGGTCTGGTGTCATCCTCGCTAGTGACGGTGTCGGTCTGGTGTCATCCTCGCCTCGTGACGGGGTCGGTCTGGTGTCAGCCTCTCCTCGTGACGGTGTCGGTCTGGTGTCAGCCTCTCCTCGTGACGGTGTCGGTCTGGTGTCAGCCTCTCCTCGTGACAGGGTCCGTCTGGTGTCAGCCTCGCTAGTGACGGTTTCGGTCTGGTGTCAGCCTCTCCTCGTGACGGTGTCAGTCTGGTGTCAGCCTCGCTAGTGACGGTGTCAGTCTGGTGTCAGCCTCGCTAGTGACGGTGTCAGTCTGGTGTCAGCCTCTCCTCGTGACGGTGTCAGTCTGGTGTCAGCCTCTCCTCGTGACGGTGTCAGTCTGGTGTCAGCCTCGCTAGTGACGGTTTCAGTCTGGTGTCAGCCTCTCCTCGTGACGGTGTCCGTCTGGTGTCAGCCTCTCCTCGTGACGGTGTCAGTCTGGTGTCAGCCTCGCTAGTGACGGTTTCAGTCTGGTGTCAGCCTCTCCTCGTGACGGTGTCCGTCTGGTGTCAGCCTCTCCTCGTGACGGTGTCAGTCTGGTGTCAGCCTCTCCTCGTGACGGTGTCGGTCTGGTGTCAGCCTCTCCTCGTGACGGGGTCCGTCTGGTGTCAGCCTCTCCTCGTGACGGGGTCGGTCTGGTGTCAGCCTCTCCTCGTGACGGGGTCGGTCTGGTGTCAGCCTCGCTAGTGACGGTTTCAGTCTGGTGTCAGCCTCTCCTTGTGACGGTGTCAGTCTGGTGTCAGCCTCGCTAGTGGCGGTGTCAGTCTGGTGTCAGCCTCGCTAGTGACGGTTTCAGTCTGGTGTCAGCCTCTCCTCGTGACGGTGTCAGTCTGGTGTCAGCATCGCTAGTGACGGGGTCGGTCTGGTGTCAGCCTCTCCTCGTGACGGGGTCGGTCTGGTGTCAGCCTCTCCTCGTGACGGTGTCAGTCTGGTGTCAGCCTCGCTAGTGACGGTTTCAGTCTGGTGTCAGCCTCTCCTCGTGACGGTGTCCGTCTGGTGTCAGCCTCGCTAGTGACGGGGTCGGTCTGGTGTCAGCCTCGCTAGTGACGGGGTCGGTCTGGTGTCAGCCTCGCCTCGTGACGGTGTCGGTCTGGTGTCAGCCTCGCCTCGTGACGGTGTCGGTCTGGTGTCAGCCTCGCCTCGTGACGGTGTCGGTCTGGTGTCAGCCTCGCCTCGTGACGGTGTCGGTCTGGTGTCAGCCTCTCCTCGTGACGGTGTCGGTCTGGTGTCAGCCTCGCTAGTGACGGTTTCAGTCTGGTGTCAGCCTCTCCTCGTGACGGTGTCGGTCTGGTGTCAGCCTCTCCTCGTGACGGTGTCAGTCTGGTGTCAGCCTCTCCTCGTGACGGTGTCAGTCTGGTGTCAGCCTCTCCTCGTGACGGTGTCAGTCTGGTGTCAGCCTCGCTAGTGACGGTGTCAGTCTGGTGTCAGCCTCTCCTCGTGACGGGGTCGGTCTGGTGTCAGCCTCTCCTCGTGACGGGGTCGGTCTGGTGTCAGCCTCGCTAGTGACGGTTTCAGTCTGGTGTCAGCCTCTCCTTGTGACGGTGTCAGTCTGGTGTCAGCCTCGCTAGTGGCGGTGTCAGTCTGGTGTCAGCCTCGCTAGTGACGGTTTCAGTCTGGTGTCAGCCTCTCCTCGTGACGGTGTCAGTCTGGTGTCAGCCTCGCTAGTGACGGGGTCGGTCTGGTGTCAGCCTCTCCTCGTGACGGGGTCGGTCTGGTGTCAGCCTCTCCTCGTGACGGTGTCAGTCTGGTGTCAGCCTCGCTAGTGACGGTTTCAGTCTGGTGTCAGCCTCTCCTCGTGACGGTGTCCGTCTGGTGTCAGCCTCGCTAGTGACGGGGTCGGTCTGGTGTCAGCCTCGCTAGTGACGGGGTCGGTCTGGTGTCAGCCTCGCCTCGTGACGGTGTCGGTCTGGTGTCAGCCTCGCCTCGTGACGGTGTCGGTCTGGTGTCATCCTCGCTAGTGACGGTGTCGGTCTGGTGTCATCCTCGCCTCGTGACGGGGTCGGTCTGGTGTCAGCCTCGCTAGTGACGGAGTCGGTCTGGTGTCAGCCTCTCCTCGTGACGGTGTCGGTCTGGTGTCATCCTCGCTAGTGACGGTGTCGGTCTGGTGTCATCCTCGCCTCGTGACGGGGTCGGTCTGGTGTCAGCCTCGCTAGTGACGGTTTCAGTCTGGTGTCAGCCTCTCCTCGTGACGGTGTCCGTCTGGTGTCAGCCTCGCTAGTGACGGGGTCGGTCTGGTGTCAGCCTCGCTAGTGACGGGGTCGGTCTGGTGTCAGCCTCGCCTCGTGACGGTGTCGGTCTGGTGTCAGCCTCGCCTCGTGACGGGGTCGGTCTGGTGTCAGCCTCGCTAGTGACGGTGTCAGTCTGGTGTCAGCCTCTCCTCGTGACGGTGTCAGTCTGGTGTCAGCCTCGCTAGTGACGGTGTCAGTCTGGTGTCAGCCTCGCTAGTGACGGTTTCAGTCTGGTGTCAGCCTCTCCTCGTGACGGTGTCAGTCTGGTGTCAGCCTCGCTAGTGACGGTTTCAGTCTGGTGTCAGCCTCTCCTCGTGACGGTGTCAGTCTGGTGTCAGCCTCTCCTCGTGACAGTGTCAGTCTGGTGTCAGCCTCGCTAGTGACGGTTTCAGTCTGGTGTCAGCCTCTCCTCGTGACGGTGTCAGTCTGGTGTCAGCCTCTCCTCGTGACGGTGTCAGTCTGGTGTCAGCCTCGCTAGTGACGGTTTCAGTCTGGTGTCAGCCTCTCCTCGTGACGGTGTCAGTCTGGTGTCAGCCTCTCCTCGTGACGGTGTCAGTCTGGTGTCAGCCTCGCTAGTGACGGTGTCAGTCTGGTGTCAGCCTCTCCTCGTGACGGTGTCGGTCTGGTGTCAGCCTCTCCTCGTGACAGGGTCCGTCTGGTGTCAGCCTCGCTAGTGACGGTTTCGGTCTGGTGTCAGCCTCTCCTCGTGACGGTGTCAGTCTGGTGTCAGCCTCGCTAGTGACGGTGTCAGTCTGGTGTCAGCCTCGCTAGTGACGGTGTCAGTCTGGTGTCAGCCTCTCCTCGTGACGGTGTCAGTCTGGTGTCAGCCTCTCCTCGTGACGGTGTCATTCTGGTGTCAGCCTCGCTAGTGACGGTTTCAGTCTGGTGTCAGCCTCTCCTCGTGACGGTGTCCGTCTGGTGTCAGCCTCTCCTCGTGACGGTGTCAGTCTGGTGTCAGCCTCGCTAGTGACGGTTTCAGTCTGGTGTCAGCCTCTCCTCGTGACGGTGTCCGTCTGGTGTCAGCCTCTCCTCGTGACGGTGTCAGTCTGGTGTCAGCCTCGCTAGTGACGGGGTCGGTCTGGTGTCAGCCTCTCCTCGTGACGGGGTCGGTCTGGTGTCAGCCTCTCCTCGTGACGGTGTCGGTCTGGTGTCAGCCTCTCCTCGTGACGGGGTCCGTCTGGTGTCAGCCTCTCCTCGTGACGGTGTCCGTCTGGTGTCAGCCTCTCCTCGTGACGGTGTCAGTCTGGTGTCAGCCTCGCTAGTGACGGTTTCAGTCTGGTGTCAGCCTCTCCTCGTGACGGTGTCAGTCTGGTGTCAGCCTCGCTAGTGACGGGGTCGGTCTGGTGTCAGCCTCTCCTCGTGACGGGGTCGGTCTGGTGTCAGCCCTCTCCTCGTGACGGTGTCAGTCTGGTGTCAGCCTTGCTAGTGACGGTTTCAGTCTGGTGTCAGCCTCTCCTCGTGACGGTGTCCGTCTGGTGTCAGCCTCGCTAGTGACGGGGTCGGTCTGGTGTCAGCCTCGCTAGTGACGGGGTCGGTCTGGTGTCAGCCTCGCCTCGTGACGGTGTCGGTCTGGTGTCAGCCTCGCCTCGTGACGGTGTCGGTCTGGTGTCATCCTCGCTAGTGACGGTGTCGGTCTGGTGTCATCCTCGCTTCGTGATGGGGTCGGTCTGGTGTCAGCCTCGCTAGTGACGGAGTCGGTCTGGTGTCAGCCTCTCCTCGTGACGGTGTCGGTCTGGTGTCAGCCTCTCCTCGGGACGGTGTCGATCTGGTGTCAGCCTCTCCTCGTGACAGGTCCGTCTGGTGTCAGCCTCGCTAGTGACGGTGTCAGTCTGGTGTCAGCCTCGCTAGTGACGGTGTCAGTCTGGTGTCAGCCTCTCCTCGTGACGGTGTCAGTCTGGTGTCAGCCTCTCCTCGTGACGGTGTCAGTCTGGTGTCAGCCTTGCTAGTGACGGTTTCAGTCTGGTGTCAGCCTCTCCTCGTGACGGTGTCCGTCTGGTGTCAGCCTCGCTAGTGACGGGGTCGGTCTGGTGTCAGCCTCTCCTCGTGACGGGGTCGGTCTGGTGTCAGCCTCTCCTCGTGACGGTGTCGGTCTGGTGTCAGCCTCTCCTCGTGACGGGGTCCGTCTGGTGTCAGCCTCTCCTCGTGACGGGGTCGGTCTGGTGTCAGCCTCTCCTCGTGACGGGGTCGGTCTGGTGTCAGCCTCGCTAGTGACGGTTTCAGTCTGGTGTCAGCCTCTCGTCGTGACGGTGTCAGTCTGGTGTCAGCCTCGCTAGTGACGGTGTCAGTCTGGTGTCAGCCTCGCTAGTGACGGTTTCAGTCTGGTGTCAGCCTCTCCTCGTGACGGTGTCAGTCTGGTGTCAGCCTCGCTAGTGACGGGGTCGGTCTGGTGTCAGCCTCTCCTCGTGACGGGGTCGGTCTGGTGTCAGCCTCTCCTCGTGACGGTGTCAGTCTGGTGTCAGCCTCGCTAGTGACGGTTTCAGTCTGGTGTCAGCCTCTCCTCGTGACGGTGTCCGTCTGGTGTCAGCCTCGCTAGTGACGGGGTCGGTCTGGTGTCAGCCTCGCTAGTGACGGGGTCGGTCTGGTGTCAGCCTCGCCTCGTGACGGTGTCGGTCTGGTGTCAGCCTCGCCTCGTGACGGTGTCGGTCTGGTGTCATCCTCGCTAGTGACGGTGTCGGTCTGGTGTCATCCTCGCCTCGTGATGGGGTCGGTCTGGTGTCAGCCTCGCTAGTGACGGAGTCGGTCTGGTGTCAGCCTCTCCTCGTGACGGTGTCGGTCTGGTGTCAGCCTCTCCTCGTGACGGTGTCGATCTGGTGTCAGCCTCTCCTCGTGACAGGGTCCGTCTGGTGTCAGCCTCGCTAGTGACGGTGTCAGTCTGGTGTCAGCCTCGCTAGTGACGGTGTCAGTCTGGTGTCAGCCTCTCCTCGTGACGGTGTCAGTCTGGTGTCAGCCTCTCCTCGTGACGGTGTCAGTCTGGTGTCAGCCTCGCTAGTGACGGTTTCAGTCTGGTGTCAGCCTCTCCTCGTGACGGTGTCCGTCTGGTGTCAGCCTCGCTAGTGACGGGGTCGGTCTGGTGTCAGCCTCTCCTCGTGACGGGGTCGGTCTGGTGTCAGCCTCTCCTCGTGATGGTGTCGGTCTGGTGTCAGCCTCTCCTCGTGACGGGGTCCGTCTGGTGTCAGCCTCTCCTCGTGACGGGGTCGGTCTGGTGTCAGCCTCTCCTTGTGACGGGGTCGGTCTGGTGTCAGCCTCGCTAGTGACGGTTTCAGTCTGGTGTCAGCCTCTCCTCGTGACGGTGTCAGTCTGGTGTCAGCCTCGCTAGTGACGGTGTCAGTCTGGTGTCAGCCTCGCTAGTGACGGTTTCAGTCTGGTGTCAGCCTCTCCTCGTGACGGTGTCAGTCTGGTGTCAGCCTCGCTAGTGACGGTTTCAGTCTGGTGTCAGCCTCTCCTCGTGACGGTGTCAGTCTGGTGTCAGCCTCTCCTCGTGACAGTGTCAGTCTGGTGTCAGCCTCGCTAGTGACGGTTTCAGTCTGGTGTCAGCCTCTCCTCGTGACGGTGTCAGTCTGGTGTCAGCCTCTCCTCGTGACGGTGTCAGTCTGGTGTCAGCCTCGCTAGTGACGTTTTCAGTCTGGTGACAGCCTCTCCTCGTGACGGTGTCCGTCTGGTGTCAGCCTCGCTAGTGACGGGGTCGGTCTGGTGTCATCCTCGCTAGTGACGGTGTCGGTCTGGTGTCATCCTCGCCTCGTGACGGGGTCGGTCTGGTGTCAGCCTCGCTAGTGACGGAGTCGGTCTGGTGTCAGCCTCTCCTCGTGACGGTGTCGGTCTGGTGTCAGCCTCTCCTCGTGACGGTGTCGGTCTGGTGTCAGCCTCTCCTCGTGACAGGGTCCGTCTGGTGTCAGCCTCGCTAGTGACGGTTTCAGTCTGGTGTCAGCCTCTCCTCGTGACGGTGTCAGTCTGGTGTCAGCCTCGCTAGTGACGGTGTCAGTCTGGTGTCAGCCTCGCTAGTGACGGTGTCAGTCTGGTGTCAGCCTCTCCTCGTGACAGTGTCAGTCTGGTGTCAGCCTCTCCTCGTGACGGTGTCAGTCTGGTGTCAGCCTCGCTAGTGACGGTTTCAGTCTGGTGTCAGCCTCGCTAGTGACGGTTTCAGTCTGGTGTCAGCCTCTCCTCGTGACTGTGTCAGTCTGGTGTCAGCCTCGCTAGTGACGGTTTCAGTCTGGTGTCAGCCTCTCCTCGTGACGGTGTCAGTCTGGTGTCAGCCTCTCCTCGTGACAGTGTCAGTCTGGTGTCAGCCTCGCTAGTGACGGTTTCAGTCTGGTGTCAGCCTCTCCTCGTGACGGTGTCAGTCTGGTGTCAGCCTCTCCTCGTGACGGTGTCAGTCTGGTGTCAGCCTCGCTAGTGACGGTTTCAGTCTGGTGTCAGCCTCTCCTCGTGACGGTGTCAGTCTGGTGTCAGCCTCTCCTCGTGACGGTGTCAGTCTGGTGTCAGCCTCGCTAGTGACGGTGTCAGTCTGGTGTCAGCCTCTCCTCGTGACGGTGTCGGTCTGGTGTCAGCCTCTCCTCGTGACGGTGTCGGTCTGGTGTCAGCCTCTCCTCGTGACAGGGTCCGTCTGGTGTCAGCCTCGCTAGTGACGGTGTCAGTCTGGTGTCAGCCTCGCTAGTGACGGTTTCAGTCTGGTGTCAGCCTCTCCTCGTGACGGTGTCCGTCTGGTGTCAGCCTCGCTAGTGACGGGGTCGGTCTGGTGTCAGCCTCGCTAGTGACGGGGTCGGTCTGGTGTCAGCCTCTCCTCGTGACGGGGTCGGTCTGGTGTCAGCCTCTCCTCGTGACGGTGTCAGTCTGGTGTCAGCCTCGCTAGTGACGGTTTCAGTCTGGTGTCAGCCTCTCCTCGTGACGGTGTCCGTCTGGTGTCAGCCTCGCTAGTGACGGGGTCGGTCTGGTGTCAGCCTCGCTAGTGACGGGGTCGGTCTGGTGTCAGCCTCGCCTCGTGACGGTGTCGGTCTGGTGTCAGCCTCGCCTCGTGACGGTGTCGGTCTGGTGTCATCCTTGCTAGTGACGGTGTCGGTCTGGTGTCATCCTCGCCTCGTGATGGGGTCGGTCTGGTGTCAGCCTCGCTAGTGACGGAGTCGGTCTGGTGTCAGCCTCTCCTCGTGACGGTGTCGGTCTGGTGTCAGCCTCTCCTCGTGACGGTGTCGATCTGGTGTCAGCCTCTCCTCGTGACAGGGTCCGCCTGGTGTCAGCCTCGCTAGTGACGGTGTCAGTCTGGTGTCAGCCTCGCTAGTGACGGTGTCAGTCTGGTGTCAGCCTCTCCTCGTGACGGTGTCAGTCTGGTGTCAGCCTCTCCTCGTGACGGTGTCAGTCTGGTGTCAGCCTCGCTAGTGACGGTTTCAGTCTGGTGTCAGCCTCTCCTCGTGACGGTGTCCGTCTGGTGTCAGCCTCGCTAGTGACGGGGTCGGTCTGGTGTCAGCCTCTCCTCGTGACGGGGTCGGTCTGGTGTCAGCCTCTCCTCGTGACGGTGTCGGTCTGGTGTCAGCCTCTCCTCGTGACGGGGTCCATCTGGTGTCAGCCTCTCCTCGTGACGGGGTCGGTCTGGTGTCAGCCTCTCCTCGTGACGGGGTCGGTCTGGTGTCAGCCTCGCTAGTGACGGTTTCAGTCTGGTGTCAGCCTCTCCTCGTGACGGTGTCAGTCTGGTGTCAGCCTCGCTAGTGACGGTGTCAGTCTGGTGTCAGCCTCGCTAGTGACGGTTTCAGTCTGGTGTCAGCCTCTCCTCGTGACGGTGTCAGTCTGGTGTCAGCCTTGCTAGTGACGGGGTCGGTCTGGTGTCAGCCTCTCCTCGTGACGGTGTCAGTCTGGTGTCAGCCTCGCTAGTGACGGTTTCAGTCTGGTGTCAGCCTCTCCTCGTGACGGTGTCCGTCTGGTGTCAGCCTCGCTAGTGACGGGGTCGGTCTGGTGTCAGCCTCGCTAGTGACGGGGTCGGTCTGGTGTCAGCCTCGCCTCGTGACGGTGTCCGTCTGGTGTCAGCCTCGCTAGTGACGGGGTCGGTCTGGTGTCAGCCTCTCCTCGTGACGGGGTCGGTCTGGTGTCAGCCTCTCCTCGTGACGGTGTCGGTCTGGTGTCAGCCTCTCCTCGTGACGGGGTCCGTCTGGTGTCAGCCTCTCCTCGTGACGGGGTCGGTCTGGTGTCAGCCTCTCCTCGTGACGGTGTCCGTCTGGTGTCAGCCTCGCTAGTGACGGGGTCGGTCTGGTGTCAGCCTCTCCTCGTGACGGGGTCGGTCTGGTGTCAGCCTCTCCTCGTGACGGTGTCGGTCTGGTGTCAGCCTCTCCTCGTGACGGGGTCCGTCTGGTGTCAGCCTCTCCTCGTGACGGGGTCGGTCTGGTGTCAGCCTCTCCTCGTGACGGGGTCGGTCTGGTGTCAGCCTCGCTAGTGACGGTTTCAGTCTGGTGTCAGCCTCTCCTCGTGACGGTGTCAGTCTGGTGTCAGCCTCGCTAGTGACGGTGTCAGTCTGGTGTCAGCCTCTCCTCGTGACAGTGTCAGTCTGGTGTCAGCCTCGCTAGTGACGGTTTCAGTCTGGTGTCAGCCTCTCCTCGTGACGGTGTCAGTCTGGTGTCAGCCTCGCTAGTGACGGTTTCAGGCTGGTGACAGCCTCTCCTCGTGACGGTGTCCGTCTGGTGTCAGCCTCGCTAGTGACGGTGTCGGTCTGGTGTCATCCTCGCTAGTGACGGTGTCGGTCTGGTGTCATCCTCGCCTCGTGACGGGGTCGGTCTGGTGTCAGCCTCGCTAGTGACGGAGTCGGTCTGGTGTCAGCCTCTCCTCGTGACGGTGTCGGTCTGGTGTCAGCCTCTCCTCGTGACGGTGTCGGTCTGGTGTCAGCCTCTCCTCGTGACAGGGTCCGTCTGGTGTCAGCCTCGCTAGTGACGGTGTCAGTCTGGTGTCAGCCTCGCTAGTGACGGTGTCAGTCTGGTGTCAGCCTCTCCTCGTGACGGTGTCAGTCTGGTGTCAGCCTCTCCTCGTGACGGTGTCAGTCTGGTGTCAGCCTCGCTAGTGACGGTTTCAGTCTGGTGTCAGCCTCTCCTCGTGACGGTGTCAGTCTGGTGTCAGCCTCGCTAGTGACGGTGTCAGTCTGGTGTCAGCCTCGCTAGTGACGGTTTCAGTCTGGTGTCAGCCTCTCCTCGTGACGGTGTCAGTCTGGTGTCAGCCTCGCTAGTGACGGTTTCAGTCTGGTGTCAGCCTCTCCTCGTGACGGTGTCAGTCTGGTGTCAGCCTCTCCTCGTGACGGTGTCAGTCTTGTGTCAGCCTCGCTAGTGACGGTTTCAGTCTGGTGTCAGCCTCTCCTCGTGACGGTGTCAGTCTGGTGTCAGCCTCTCCTCGTGACGGTGTCAGTCTGGTGTCAGCCTCGCTAGTGACGGTTTCAGTCTGGTGTCAGCCTCTCCTCGTGACGGTGTCCGTCTGGTGTCAGCCTCGCTAGTGACGGTGTCAGTCTGGTGTCAGCCTCGCTAGTGACGGTTTCAGTCTGGTGTCAGCCTCTCCTCGTGACGGTGTCAGTCTGGTGTCAGCCTCGCTAGTGACGGTTTCAGTCTGGTGTCAGCCTCTCCTCGTGACGGTGTCAGTCTGGTGTCAGCCTCTCCTCGTGACGGTGTAAGTCTGGTGTCAGCCTCGCTAGTGACGGTTTCAGTCTGGTGTCAGCCTCTCCTCGTGACGGTGTCAGTCTGGTGTCAGCCTCTCCTCGTGACGGTGTCAGTCTGGTGTCAGCCTCGCTAGTGACGGTTTCAGTCTGGTGTCAGCCTCTCCTCGTGACGGTGTCCGTCTGGTGTCAGCCTCGCTAGTGACGGGGTCGGTCTGGTGTCAGCCTCGCTAGTGACGGGGTCGGTCTGGTGTCAGCCTCGCCTCGTGACGGTGTCGGTCTGGTGTCAGCCTCGCCTCGTGACGGTGTCGGTCTGGTGTCATCCTTTCTAGTGACGGTGTCGGTCTGGTGTCATCCTCGCCTCGTGACGGGGTCGGTCTGGTGTCAGCCTCGCTAGTGACGGAGTCGGTCTGGTGTCAGCCTCTCCTCGTGACGGTGTCGGTCTGGTGTCAGCCTCTCCTCGTGACGGTGTCGGTCTGGTGTCAGCCTCACCTCGTGACAGGGTCCGTCTGGTGTCAGCCTCGCTAGTGACGGTTTCGGTCTGGTGTCAGCCTCTCCTCGTGACGGTGTCAGTCTGGTGTCATCCTTGCTAGTGACAGTGTCAGTCTGGTGTCAGCCTCGCTAGTGACGGTGTCAGTCTGGTGTCAGCCTCGCTAGTGACGGTGTCAGTCTGGTGTCAGCCTCTCCTCGTGACGGTGTCAGTCTGGTGTCAGCCTCTCCTCGTGACGGTGTCAGTCTGGTGTCAGCCTCGCTAGTGACGGTTTCAGTCTGGTGTCAGCCTCTCCTCGTGACGGTGTCAGTCTGGTGTCAGCCTCTCCTCGTGACGGTGTCAGTCTGGTGTCAGCCTCGCTAGTGACGGTTTCAGTCTGGTGTCAGCCTCTCCTCGTGACGGTGTCAGTCTGGTGTCAGCCTCTCCTCGTGACGGTGTCAGTCTGGTGTCAGCCTCGCTAGTGACGGTTTCAGTCTGGTGTCAGCCTCTCCTCGTGACGGTGTCCGTCTGGTGTCAGCCTCGCTAGTGACGGGGTCGGTCTGGTGTCAGCCTCGCTAGTGACGGGGTCGGTCTGGTGTCAGCCTCGCCTCGTGACGGTGTCGGTCTGGTGTAAGCCTCGCCTCGTGACGGTGTCGGTCTGGTGTCATCCTCGCTAGTGACGGTGTCGGTCTGGTGTCATCCTCGCCTCGTGACGGGGTCGGTCTGGTGTCAGCCTCTCCTCGTGACGGTGTCGGTCTGGTGTCAGCCTCTCCTCGTGACGGTTTCAGTCTGGTGTCAGCCTCGCTAGTGACGGTTTCAGTCTGGTGTCAGCCTCGCCTCGTGACGGTGTAGGTCTGGTGTCATCCTCGCTAGTGACGGTGTCGGTCTGGTGTCATCCTCGCCTCGTGACGGGGTCGGTCTGGTGTCAGCCTCGCTAGTGACGGAGTCGGTCTGGTGTCAGCCTCTCCTCGTGACGGTGTCGGTCTGGTGTCAGCCTCTCCTCGTGACGGTGTCGGTCTGGTGTCAGCCTCTCCTCGTGACAGGGTCCGTCTGGTGTCAGCCTCGCTAGTGACGGTTTCGGTCTGGTGTCAGCCTCTCCTCGTGACGGTGTCAGTCTGGTGTCAGCCTCGCTAGTGACGGTGTCAGTCTGGTGTCAGCCTCGCTAGTGACGGTGTCAGTCTGGTGTCAGCCTCTCCTCGTGACGGTGTCCGTCTGGTGTCAGCCTCTCCTCGTGACGGTGTCAGTCTGGTGTCAGCCTCGCTAGTGACGGTTTCAGTCTGGTGTCAGCCTCTCCTCGTGACGGTGTCAGTCTGGTGTCAGCCTCTCCTCGTGACGGTGTCAGTCTGGTGTCAGCCTCGCTAGTGACAGTTTCAGTCTGGTGTCAGCCTCTCCTCGTGACGGTGTCCGTCTGGTGTCAGCCTCGCTAGTGACGGGGTCGGTCTGGTGTCAGCCTCGCTAGTGACGGGGTCGGTCTGGTGTCAGCCTCGCCTCGTGACGGTGTCGGTCTGGTGTAAGCCTCGCCTCGTGACGGTGTCGGTCTGGTGTCATCCTCGCTAGTGACGGTGTCGGTCTGGTGTCATCCTCGCCTCGTGACGGGGTCGGTCTGGTGTCAGCCTCTCCTCGTGACGGTGTCGGTCTGGTGTCAGCCTCTCCTCGTGACGGTGTCGGTCTGGTGTCAGCCTCTCCTCGTGACAGGGTTTGTCTGGTGTCAGCCTCGCTAGTGACGGTTTCGGTCTGGTGTCAGCCTCTCCTCGTGACGGTGTCAGTCTGGTGTCAGCCTCGCTAGTGACGGTGTCAGTCTGGTGTCAGCCTCGCTAGTGACGGTGTCAGTCTGGTGTCAGCCTCTCCTCGTGACGGTGTCAGTCTGGTGTCAGCCTCTCCTCGTGACGGTTTCAGTCTGGTGTCAGCCTCGCTAGTGACGGTTTCAGTCTGGTGTCAGCCTCGCCTCGTGACGGTGTAGGTCTGGTGTCATCCTCGCTAGTGACGGTGTCGGTCTGGTGTCATCCTCGCCTCGTGACGGGGTCGGTCTGGTGTCAGCCTCGCTAGTGACGGAGTCGGTCTGGTGTCAGCCTCTCCTCGTGACGGTGTCGGTCTGGTGTCAGCCTCTCCTCGTGACGGTGTCGGTCTGGTGTCAGCCTCTCCTCGTGACAGGGTCCGTCTGGTGTCAGCCTCGCTAGTGACGGTTTCGGTCTGGTGTCAGCCTCTCCTCGTGACGGTGTCAGTCTGGTGTCAGCCTCGCTAGTGACGGTGTCAGTCTGGTGTCAGCCTCGCTAGTGACGGTGTCAGTCTGGTGTCAGCCTCTCCTCGTGACGGTGTCAGTCTGGTGTCAGCCTCTCCTCGTGACGGTGTCAGTCTGGTGTCAGCCTCGTTAGTGACGGTTTCAGTCTGGTGTCAGCCTCTCCTCGTGACGGTGTCCGTCTGGTGTCAGCCTCTCCTCGTGACGGTGTCAGTCTGGTGTCAGCCTCGCTAGTGACGGTTTCAGTCTGGTGTCAGCCTCTCCTCGTGACGGTGTCCGTCTGGTGTCAGCCTCTCCTCGTGACGGTGTCAGTCTGGTGTCAGCCTCTCCTCGTGACGGTGTCGGTCTGGTGTCAGCCTCTCCTCGTGACGGGGTCCGTCTGGTGTCAGCCTCTCCTCGTGACGGGGTCGGTCTGGTGTCAGCCTCGCTAGTGACGGTTTCAGTCTGGTGTCAGCCTCTCCTTGTGACGGTGTCAGTCTGGTGTCAGCCTCGCTAGTGGCGGTGTCAGTCTGGTGTCAGCCTCGCTAGTGACAGTTTCAGTCTGGTGTCAGCCTCTCCTCGTGACGGTGTCAGTCTGGTGTCAGCCTCGCTAGTGACGGGGTCGGTCTCGTGTCAGCCTCTCCTCGTGACGGGGTCGGTCTGGTGTCAGCCTCTCCTCGTGACGGTGTCAGTCTGGTGTCAGCCTCGCTAGTGACGGTTTCAGTCTGGTGTCAGCCTCTCCTCGTGACGGTGTCCGTCTGGTGTCAGCCTCGCTAGTGACGGGGTCGGTCTGGTGTCAGCCTCGCTAGTGACGGGGTCGGTCTGGTGTCATCCTCGCCTCGTGACGGGGTCGGTCTGGTGTCAGCCTCGCTAGTGACGGAGTCGGTCTGGTGTCAGCCTCTCCTCGTGACGGTGTCGGTCTGGTGTCAGCCTCTCCTCGTGACGGTGTCGGTCTGGTGTCAGCCTCTCCTCGTGACAGGGTCCGTCTGGTGTCAGCCTCGCTAGTGACGGTTTCGGTCTGGTGTCAGCCTCTCCTCGTGACGGTGTCAGTCTGGTGTCAGCCTCGCTAGTGACGGTGTCAGTCTGGTGTCAGCCTCGCTTGTGACGGTGTCAGTCTGGTGTCAGCCTCTCCTCGTGACGGTGTCAGTCTGGTGTCAGCCTCTCCTCGTGACGGTGTCAGTCTGGTGTCAGCCTCGCTAGTGACGGTGTCAGTCTGGTGTCAGCCTCGCTAGTGACGGTTTCAGTCTGGTGTCAGCCTCTCCTCGTGACGGTGTCAGTCTGGTGTCAGCCTCGCTAGTGACGGTTTCAGTCTGGTGTCAGCCTCTCCTCGTGACGGTGTCAGTCTGGTGTCAGCCTCTCCTCGTGACAGTGTCAGTCTGGTGTCAGCCTCGCTAGTGACGGTTTCAGTCTGGTGTCAGCCTCTCCTCGTGACGGTGTCAGTCTGGTGTCAGCCTCTCCTCGTGACGGTGTCAGTCTGGTGTCAGCCTCGCTAGTGACGGTTTCAGTCTGGTGTCAGCCTCTCCTCGTGACGGTGTCAGTCTGGTGTCAGCCTCTCCTCGTGACGGTGTCAGTCTGGTGTCAGCCTCGCTAGTGACGGTGTCAGTCTGGTGTCAGCCTCTCCTCGTGACGGGGTCGGTCTGGTGTCAGCCTCTCCTCGTGACGGGGTCGGTCTGGTGTCAGCCTCGCTAGTGACGGTTTCAGTCTGGTGTCAGCCTCTCCTTGTGACGGTGTCAGTCTGGTGTCAGCCTCGCTAGTGGCGGTGTCAGTCTGGTGTCAGCCTCGCTAGTGACGGTTTCAGTCTGGTGTCAGCCTCTCCTCGTGACGGTGTCAGTCTGGTGTCAGCCTCGCTAGTGACGGGGTCGGTCTGGTGTCAGCCTCTCCTCGTGACGGGGTCGGTCTGGTGTCAGCCTCTCCTCGTGACGGTGTCAGTCTGGTGTCAGCCTCGCTAGTGACGGTTTCAGTCTGGTGTCAGCCTCTCCTCGTGACGGTGTCCGTCTGGTGTCAGCCTCGCTAGTGATGGGGTCGGTCTGGTGTCAGCCTCGCTAGTGACGGGGTCGGTCTGGTGTCAGCCTCGCCTCGTGACGGTGTCGGTCTGGTGTCAGCCTCGCCTCGTGACGGTGTCGGTCTGGTGTCATCCTCGCTAGTGACGGTGTCGGTCTGGTGTCATCCTCGCCTCGTGACGGGGTCGGTCTGGTGTCAGCCTCGCTAGTGACGGAGTCGGTCTGGTGTCAGCCTCTCCTCGTGACGGTGTCGGTCTGGTGTCAGCCTCTCCTCGTGACAGGGTCCGTCTGGTGTCAGCCTCGCTAGTGACGGTTTCGGTCTGGTGTCAGCCTCTCCTCGTGACGGTGTCAGTCTGGTGTCAGCCTCGCTAGTGACGGTGTCAGTCTGGTGTCAGCCTCGCTTGTGACGGTGTCAGTCTGGTGTCAGCCTCTCCTCGTGACGGTGTCAGTCTGGTGTCAGCCTCTCCTCGTGACGGTGTCAGTCTGGTGTCAGCCTCGCTAGTGACGGTGTCAGTCTGGTGTCAGCCTCGCTAGTGACGGTTTCAGTCTGGTGTCAGCCTCTCCTCGTGACGGTGTCAGTCTGGTGTCAGCCTCGCTAGTGACGGTTTCAGTCTGGTGTCAGCCTCTCCTCGTGACGGTGTCAGTCTGGTGTCAGCCTCTCCTCGTGACAGTGTCAGTCTGGTGTCAGCCTCGCTAGTGACGGTTTCAGTCTGGTGTCAGCCTCTCCTCGTGACGGTGTCAGTCTGGTGTCAGCCTCTCCTCGTGACGGTGTCAGTCTGGTGTCAGCCTCGCTAGTGACGGTTTCAGTCTGGTGTCAGCCTCTCCTCGTGACGGTGTCAGTCTGGTGTCAGCCTCTCCTCGTGACGGTGTCAGTCTGGTGTCAGCCTCGCTAGTGACGGTGTCAGTCTGGTGTCAGCTTCTCCTCGTGACGGTGTCGGTCTGGTGTCAGCCTCTCCTCGTGACGGTGTCGGTCTGGTGTCAGCCTCTCCTCGTGACAGGGTCCGTCTGGTGTCAGCCTCGCTAGTGACGGTTTCGGTCTGGTGTCAGCCTCTCCTCGTGACGGTGTCAGTCTGGTGTCAGCCTCGCTAGTGACGGTGTCAGTCTGGTGTCAGCCTCGCTAGTGACGGTGTCAGTCTGGTGTCAGCCTCTCCTCGTGACGGTGTCAGTCTGGTGTCAGCCTCTCCTCGTGACGGTGTCAGTCTGGTGTCAGCCTCGCTAGTGATGGTTTCAGTCTGGTGTCAGCCTCTCCTCGTGACGGTGTCCGTCTGGTGTCAGCCTCTCCTCGTGACGGTGTCAGTCTGGTGTCAGCCTCGCTAGTGACGGTTTCAGTCTGGTGTCAGCCTCTCCTCGTGACGGTGTCAGTCTGGTGTCAGCCTCGCTAGTGACGGGGTCGGTCTGGTGTCAGCCTCTCCTCGTGACGGGGTCGGTCTGGTGTCAGCCTCTCCTCGTGACGGTGTCAGTCTGGTGTCAGCCTCGCTAGTGACGGTTTCAGTCTGGTGTCAGCCTCTCCTCGTGACGGTGTCCGTCTGGTGTCAGCCTCGCTAGTGACGGGGTCGGTCTGGTGTCAGCCTCGCTAGTGACGGGGTCGGTCTGGTGTCAGCCTCGCCTCGTGACGGTGTCGGTCTGGTGTCAGCCTTGCCTCGTGACGGTGTCGGTCTGGTGTCATCCTCGCTAGTGACGGTGTCGGTCTGGTGTCATCCTCGCCTCGTGATGGGGTCGGTCTGGTGTCAGCCTCGCTAGTGACGGAGTCGGTCTGGTGTCAGCCTCTCCTCGTGACGGTGTCGGTCTGGTGTCAGCCTCTCCTCGTGACGGTGTCGATCTGGTGTCAGCCTCTCCTCGTGACAGGGTCCGTCTGGTGTCAGCCTCGCTAGTGACGGTGTCAGTCTGGTGTCAGCCTCGCTAGTGACGGTGTCAGTCTGGTGTCAGCCTCTCCTCGTGACGGTGTCAGTCTGGTGTCAACCTCTCCTCGTGACGGTGTCAGTCTGGTGTCAGCCTCGCTAGTGACGGTTTCAGTCTGGTGTCAGCCTCTCCTCGTGACGGTGTCCGTCTGGTGTCAGCCTCGCTAGTGACGGGGTCAGTCTGGTGTCAGCCTCTCCTCGTGACAGTGTCAGTCTGGTGTCAGCCTCGCTAGTGACGGTTTCAGTCTGGTGTCAGCCTCTCCTCGTGACGGTGTCAGTCTGGTGTCAGCCTCTCCTCGTGACGGTGTCAGTCTGGTGTCAGCCTCGCTAGTGACGTTTTCAGTCTGGTGACAGCCTCTCCTCGTGACGGTGTCCGTCTGGTGTCAGCCTCGCTAGTGACGGGGTCGGTCTGGTGTCATCCTCGCTAGTGACGGTGTCGGTCTGGTGTCATCCTCGCCTCGTGACGGGGTCGGTCTGGTGTCAGCCTCGCTAGTGACGGAGTCGGTCTGGTGTCAGCCTCTCCTCGTGACGGTGTCGGTCTGGTGTCAGCCTCTCCTCGTGACGGTGTCGGTCTGGTGTCAGCCTCTCCTCGTGACAGGGTCCGTCTGGTGTCAGCCTCGCTAGTGACGGTTTCAGTCTGGTGTCAGCCTCTCCTCGTGACGGTGTCAGTCTGGTGTCAGCCTCGCTAGTGACGGTGTCAGTCTGGTGTCAGCCTCGCTAGTGACGGTGTCAGTCTGGTGTCAGCCTCTCCTCGTGACGGTGTCAGTCTGGTGTCAGCCTCTCCTCGTGACGGTGTCAGTCTGGTGTCAGCCTCGCTAGTGACGGTTTCAGTCTGGTGTCAGCCTCTCCTCGTGACGGTGTCCGTCTGGTGTCAGCCTCTGCTAGTGACGGTTTCAGTCTGGTGTCAGCCTCTCCTCTTGACGGTGTCCGTCTGGTGTCAGCCTCTCCTCGTGACGGTGTCAGTCTGGTGTCAGCCTCGCTAGTGACGGGGTCGGTCTGGTGTCAGCCTCTCCTCGTGACGGGGTCGGTCTGGTGTCAGCCTCTCCTCGTGACGGTGTCGGTCTGGTGTCAGCCTCTCCTCGTGACGGGGTCGGTCTGGTGTCAGCCTCTCCTCGTGACGGGGTCGGTCTGGTGTCAGCCTCTCCTCGTGACGGGGTCGGTCTGGTGTCAGCCTCGCTAGTGACGGTTTCAGTCTGGTGTCAGCCTCTCCTCGTGACGGTGTCAGTCTGGTGTCAGCCTCGCTAGTGACGGTGTCAGTCTGGTGTCAGCCTCGCTAGTGACGGTTTCAGTCTGGTGTCAGCCTCTCCTCGTGACGGTGTCAGTCTGGTGTCAGCCTCGCTAGTGACGGTTTCAGTCTGGTGTCAGCCTCTCCTCGTGACGGTGTCAGTCTGGTGTCAGCCTCTCCTCGTGACGGTGTCAGTCTGGTGTCAGCCTCGCTAGTGACGGTTTCAGTCTGGTGTCAGCCTCTCCTCGTGACGGTGTCAGTCTGGTGTCAGCCTCTCCTCGTGACGGTGTCAGTCTGGTGTCAGCCTCGCTAATGACGGTTTCAGTCTGGTGTCAGCCTCTCCTCGTGACGGTGTCCGTCTGGTGTCAGCCTCGCTAGTGACGGGGTCGGTCTGGTGTCAGCCTCGCTAGTGACGGGGTCGGTCTGGTGTCATCCTCGCTAGTGACGGTGTCGGTCTGGTGTCATCCTCGCCTCGTGACGGGGTCGGTCTGGTGTCAGCCTCGCTAGTGACGGAGTCGGTCTGGTGTCAGCCTCTTCTCGTGACGGTGTCGGTCTGGTGTCAGCCTCTCCTCGTGACGGTGTCGGTCTGGTGTCAGCCTCACCTCGTGACAGGGTCCGTCTGGTGTCAGCCTCGCTAGTGACGGTTTCGGTCTGGTGTCAGCCTCTCCTCGTGACGGTGTCAGTCTGGTGTCAGCCTCGCTAGTGACGGTTTCAGTCTGGTGTCAGCCTCTCCTCGTGACGGGGTCGGTCTGGTGTCAGCCTCTCCTCGTGACGGTGTCGGTCTGGTGTCAGCCTCTCCTCGTGACGGTGTCGGTCTGGTGTCAGCCTCGCCTCGTGACGGTGTCGGTCTGGTGTCATCCTCGCTAGTGACGGTGTCGGTCTGGTGTCATCCTCGCCTCGTGACGGGGTCGGTCTGGTGTCATCCTCGCTAGTGACGGAGTCGGTCTGGTGTCAGCCTCTCCTCGTGACGGTGTCGGTCTGGTGTCAGCCTCTCCTCGTGACGGTGTCGGTCTGGTGTCAGCCTCTCCTCGTGACAGGGTCCGTCTGGTGTCAGCCTCGCTAGTGACGGTGTCAGTCTGGTGTCAGCCTCGCTAGTGACGGTGTCAGTCTGGTGTCAGCCTCTCCTCGTGACGGTGTCAGTCTGGTGTCAGCCTCGCTAGTGACGGTGTCAGTCTGGTGTCAGCCTCGCTAGTGACGGTGTCGGTCTGGTGTCAGCCTCTCCTCGTGACGGTGTCAGTCTGGTGTCAGCCTCTCCTCGTGACGGTGTCAGTCTGGTGTCAGCCTCGCTAGTGACGGTTTCAGTCTGGTGTCAGCCTCTCCTCGTGACGGTGTCCGTCTGGTGTCAGCCTCTCCTCGTGACGGTGTCAGTCTGGTGTCAGCCTCGCTAGTGACGGGGTCGGTCTGGTGTCAGCCTCTCCTCGTGACGGGGTCGGTCTGGTGTCAGCCTCTCCTCGTGACGGTGTCGGTCTGGTGTCAGCCTCTCCTCGTGACGGGGTCCGTCTGGTGTCAGCCTCTCCTCGTGACGGGGTCGGTCTGGTGTCAGCCTCGCTAGTGACGGTTTCAGTCTGGTGTCAGCCTCTCCTCGTGACGGTGTCAGTCTGGTGTCAGCCTCGCTAGTGACTGTGTCAGTCTGGTGTCAGCCTCGCTAGTGACGGTTTCAGTCTGGTGTCAGCCTCTCCTCGTGACGGTGTCAGTCTGGTGTCAGCCTCGCTAGTGACGGTTTCAGTCTGGTGTCAGCCTCTCCTCGTGACGGTGTCCGTCTGGTGTCAGCCTCTCCTTGTGACGGTGTCAGTCTGGTGTCAGCCTCGCTAGTGACGGTTTCAGTCTGGTGTCAGCCTCTCCTCGTGACGGTGTCCGTCTGGTGTCAGCCTCGCTAGTGACGGGGTCGGTCTGGTGTCAGCCTCGCTAGTGACGGGGTCGGTCTGGTGTCAGCCTCGCCTCGTGACGGTGTCGGTATGGTGTCAGCCTCGCCTCGTGACGGTGTCGGTCTGGTGTCATCCTCGCTAGTGACGGTGTCGGTCTGGTGTCATCCTCGCCTCGTGACGGGGTCGGTCTGGTGTCAGCCTCGCTAGTGACGGAGTCGGTCTGGTGTCAGCCTCTCCTCGTGACGGTGTCGGTCTGGTGTCAGCCTCTCCTCGTGACGGTGTCGGTCTGGTGTCAGCCTCTCCTCGTGACAGGGTCCGTCTGGTGTCAGCCTCGCTAGTGACGGTTTCGGTCTGGTGTCAGCCTCTCCTCGTGACGGTGTCAGTCTGGTGTCAGCCTCGCTAGTGACGGTGTCAGTCTGGTGTCAGCCTCGCTAGTGACGGTGTCAGTCTGGTGTCAGCCTCTCCTCGTGACGGTGTCAGTCTGGTGTCAGCCTCTCCTCGTGACGGTGTCAGTCTGGAGTCAGCCTCGCTAGTGACGGTTTCAGTCTGGTGTCAGCCTCTCCTCGTGACGGTGTCCGTCTGGTGTCAGCCTCTCCTCGTGACGGTATCAGTCTGGTGTCAGCCTCGCTAGTGACGGGGTCGGTCTGGTGTATGCCTCTCCTCGTGACGGGGTCGGTCTGGTGTCAGCCTCTCCTCGTGACGGTGTCGGTCTGGTGTCAGCCTCTCCTCGTGACGGGGTCCGTCTGGTGTCAGCCTCTCCTCGTGACGGGGTCGGTCTGGTGTCAACCTCGCTAGTGACGGTTTCAGTCTGGTGTCAGCCTCTCCTCGTGACGGTGTCAGTCTGGTGTCAGCCTAGCTAGTGACGGTGTCAGTCTGGTGTCAGCCTCGCTAGTGACGGTTTCAGTCTGGTGTCAGCCTCTCCTCGTGACGGTGTCAGTCTGGTGTCAGCCTCGCTAGTGACGGTTTCAGTCTGGTGTCAGCCTCTCCTCGTGACGGTGTCAGTCTGGTGTCAGCCTCGCTAGTGACGGTTTCAGTCTGGTGTCAGCCACTCCTCGTGACGGTGTCAGTCTGGTGTCAGCCTCTCCTCGTGACGGTGTCAGTCTGGTGTCAGCCTCGCTAGTGACGGTTTCAGTCTGGTGTCAGCCTCTCCTCCTGACGGTGTCCGTCTGGTGTCAGCCTCGCTAGTGACGGGGTCGGTCTGGTGTCAGCCTCGCTAGTGACGGGGTCGGTCTGGTGTCAGCCTCGCCTCGTGACGGTGTCGGTCTGGTGTCAGCCTCGCCTCGTGACGGTGTCAGTCTGGTGTCAGCCTCGCTAGTGACGGTGTCAGTCTGGTGTCAGCCTCGCTAGTGACGGTTTCAGTCTGGTGTCAGCCTCTCCTCGTGACGGTGTCAGTCTGGTGTCAGCCTAGCTAGTGACGGGGTCGGTCTGGTGTCAGCCTCTCCTCGTAACGGGGTCGGTCTGGTGTCAGCCTCTCCTCGTGACGGTGTCAGTCTGGTGTCAGCCTCGCTAGTGACGGTTTCAGTCTGGTGTCAGCCTCTCCTCGTGACGGTGTCCGTCAGGTGTCAGCCTCGCTAGTGACGGGGTCGGTCTGGTGTCAGCCTCGCTAGTGACGGGGTCGGTCTGGTGTCAGCCTCGCCTCGTGATGGTGTCGGTCTGGTGTCAGCCTCGCCTCGTGACGGTGTCGGTATGGTGTCATCCTCGCTAGTGACGGTGTCGGTCTGGTGTCATCCTCGCTTCGTGACGGGGTCGGTCTGGTGTCAGCCTCGCTAGTGACGGAGTCGGTCTGGTGTCAGCCTCTCCTCGTGACGGTGTCGGTCTGGTGTCAGCCTCTCCTCGTGACGGTGTCGGTCTGGTGTCAGCCTCTCCTCGTGACAGGGTCCGTCTGGTGTCAGCCTCGCTAGTGACGGTGTCGGTCTGGTGTCATCCTCGCTTCGTGACGGGGTCGGTCTGGTGTCAGCCTCGCTAGTGACGGAGTCGGTCTGGTGTCAGCCTCTCCTCGTGACGGTGTCGGTCTGGTGTCAGCCTCTCCTCGTGACGGTGTCGGTCTGGTGTCAGCCTCTCCTCGTGACAGGGTCCGTCTGGTGTCAGCCTCGCTAGTGACGGTTTCGGTCTGGTGTCAGCCTCTCCTCGTGACGGTGTCAGTCTGGTGTCAGCCTCTCCTCGTGACGGTGTCAGTCTGGTGTCAGCCTCGCTAGTGACGGTTTCAGTCTGGTGTCAGCCTCTCCTCGTGACGGGGTCGGTCTGGTGTCAGCCTCTCCTCGTGACAGGGTCCGTCTGCTGTCAGCCTCGCTAGTGACGGGGTCGGTCTGGTGTCAGCCTCGCTAGTGACGGAGTCGGTCTGGTGTCAGCCTCTCCTCGTGACGGTGTCGGTCTGGTGTCAGCCTCTCCTTGTGACGGTGTCGGTCTGGTGTCAGCCTCTCCTCGTGACAGGGTCCGTCTGGTGTCAGCCTCGCTAGTGACGGTTTCGGTCTGGTGTCAGCCTCTCCTCGTGACGGTGTCAGTCTGGTGTCAGCCTCGCTAGTGACGGTGTCAGTCTGGTGTCAGCCTCGCAAGTGACGGTGTCAGTCTGGTGTCAGCCTCTCCTCGTGACGGTGTCAGTCTGGTGTCAGCCTCTCCTCGTGACGGTGTCAGTCTGGTGTCAGCCTCGCTAGTGACGGTTTCAGTCTGGTGTCAGCCTCTCCTCGTGACGGGGTCGGTCTGGTGTCAGCCTCTCCTCGTGACGGTGTCAGTCTGGTGTCAGCCTCGCTAGTGACGGTGTCGGTCTGGTGTCAGCCTCTCCTCGTGACGGGGTCCGTCTGGTGTCAGCCTCTCCTCGTGACGGGGTCGGTCTGGTGTCAGCCTCTCCTCGTGACGGGGTCGGTCTGGTGTCAGCCTCGCTAGTGACGGTTTCAGTCTGGTGTCAGCCTCTCCTCGTGACGGTGTCAGTCTGGTGTCAGCCTCGCTAGTGACGGTGTCAGTCTGGTGTCAGCCTCGCTAGTGACGGTTTCAGTCTGGTGTCAGCCTCTCCTCGTGACGGTGTCAGTCTGGTGTCAGCCTCGCTAGTGACGGTTTCAGTCTGGAGTCAGCCTCTCCTCGTGACGGTGTCAGTCTGGTGTCAGCCTCTCCTCGTGACGGTGTCAGTCTGGTGTCAGCCTCGCTAGTGACGGTTTCAGTCTGGTGTCAGCCTCTCCTCGTGACGGTGTCAGTCTGGTGTCAGCCTCTCCTCATGACGGTGTCAGTCTGGTGTCAGCCTCGCTAGTGACGGTTTCAGTCTGGTGTCAGCCTCTCCTCGTGACGGTGTCAGTCTGGTGTCAGCCTCTCCTCGTGACGGTGTCAGTCTGGTGTCAGCCTCGCTAGTGACGGTTTCAGTCTGGTGTCAGCCTCTCCTCGTGACGGTGTCCGTCTGGTGTCAGCCTCGCTAGTGACGGGGTCGATCTGGTGTCAGCCTCGCTAGTGACGGGGTCGGTCTGGTGTCAGCCTCGCCTCGTGACGGTGTCGGTCTGGTGTCAGCCTCCCCTCGTGACGGTGTCGGTCTGGTGTCATCCTCGCTAGTGACGGTGTCGGTCTGGTGTCATCCTCGCCTCGTGACGGGGTCGGTCTGGTGTCAGCCTCGCTAGTGACAGAGTCGGTCTGGTGTCAGCCTCTCCTCGTGACGGTGTCGGTCTGGTGTCAGCCTCTCCTCGTGACGGTGTCGGTCTGGTGTCAGCCTCTCCTCGTGACAGGGTCCGTCTGGTGTCAGCCTCGCTAGTGACGGTTTCGGTCTGGTGTCAGCCTCTCCTCGTGACGGGGTCGGTCTGGTGTCAGCCTCTCCTCGTGACGGTGTCAGTCTGGTGTCAGCCTCGCTAGTGACGGTTTCAGTCTGGTGTCAGCCTCTCCTCGTGACGGTGTCCGTCTGGTGTCAGCCTCTCCTCGTGACGGTGTCAGTCTGGTGTCAGCCTCGCTAGTGACGGGGTCGGTCTGGTGTATGCCTCTCCTCGTGACGGGGTCGGTCTGGTGTCAGCCTCTCCTCGTGACGGTGTCGGTCTGGTGTCAGCCTCTCCTCGTGACGGAATCCGTCTGGTGTCAGCCTCTCCTCGTGACGGGGTCGGTCTGGTGTCAGCCTCTCCTCGTGACGGGGTCGGTCTGGTGTCAGCCTCGCTAGTGACGGTTTCAGTCTGTTGTCAGCCTCTCCTCGTGACGGTGTCAGTCTGGTGTCAGCCTAGCTAGTGACGGTGTCAGTCTGGTTTCAGCCTCGCTAGTGACGGTTTCAGTCTGGTGTCAGCCTCTCCTCGTGACGGTGTCAGTCTGGTGTCAGCCTCGCTAGTGACGGTTTCAGTCTGGTGTCAGCCTCTCCTCGTGACGGTATCAGTCTGGTGTCAGCCTCTCCTCGTGACGGTGTCAGTCTGGTGTCAGCCTCGCTAGTGACGGTTTCAGTCTGGTGTCAGCCTCTCCTCGTGACGGTGTCAGTCTGGTGTCAGCCTCTCCTCGTGACGGTGTCAGTCTGGTGTCAGCCTCGCTAGTGACGGTTTCAGTCTGGTGTCAGCCTCTCCTCCTGACGGTGTCCGTCTGGTGTCAGCCTCGCTAGTGACGGGGTCGGTCTGGTGTCAGCCTCGCTAGTGACGGGGTCGGTCTGGTGTCAGCCTCGCCTCGTGACGGTGTCGGTCTGGTGTCAGCCTCGCCTCGTGACGGTGTCAGTCTGGTGTCAGCCTCGCTAGTGACGGTGTCAGTCTGGTGTCAGCCTCGCTAGTGACGGTTTCAGTCTGGTGTCAGCCTCTCCTCGTGACGGTGTCAGTCTGGTGTCAGCCTAGCTAGTGACGGGGTCGGTCTGGTGTCAGCCTCTCCTCGTAACGGGGTCGGTCTGGTGTCAGCCTCTCCTCGTGACGGTGTCAGTCTGGTGTCAGCCTCGCTAGTGACGGTTTCAGTCTGGTGTCAGCCTCTCCTCGTGACGGTGTCCGTCAGGTGTCAGCCTCGCTAGTGACGGGGTCGGTCTGGTGTCAGCCTCGCCTCGTGACGGTGTCGGTCTGGTGTCAGCCTCGCCTCGTGACGGTGTCGGTATGGTGTCATCCTCGCTAGTGACGGTGTCGGTCTGGTGTCATCCTCGCTTCGTGACGGGGTCGGTCTGGTGTCAGCCTCGCTAGTGACGGAGTCGGTCTGGTGTCAGCCTCTCCTCGTGACGGTGTCGGTCTGGTGTCAGCCTCTCCTCGTGACGGTGTCGGTCTGGTGTCAGCCTCTCCTCGTGACAGGGTCCGTCTGGTGTCAGCCTCTCCTCGTGACGGTGTCAGTCTGGTGTCAGCCTCGCTAGTGACGGTGTCAGTCTGGTGTCAGCCTCGCTAGTGACGGTGTCAGTCTGGTGTCAGCCTCGCAAGTGACGGTGTCAGTCTGGTGTCAGCCTCTCCTCGTGACGGTGTCAGTCTGGTGTCAGCCTCTCCTCGTGACGGTGTCAGTCTGGTGTCAGCCTCGCTAGTGACGGTTTCAGTCTGGTGTCAGCCTCTCCTCGTGACGGTGTCCGTCTGGTGTCAGCCTCTCCTCGTGACGGTGTCAGTCTGGTGTCAGCCTCGCTAGTGACGGGGTCGGTCTGGTGTCAGCCTCTCCTCGTGACGGGGTCGGTCTGGTGTCAGCCTCTCCTCGTGACGGTGTCGGTCTGGTGTCAGCCTCTCCTCGTGACGGGGTCCGTCTGGTGTCAGCCTCTCCTCGTGACGGGGTCGGTCTGGTGTCAGCCTCTCCTCGTGACGGGGTCGGTCTGGTGTCAGCCTCGCTAGTGACGGTTTCAGTCTGGTGTCAGCATCTCCTCGTGACGGTGTCAGTCTGGTGTCAGCCTCGCTAGTGACGGTGTCAGTCTGGTGTCAGCCTCGCTAGTGACGGTTTCAGTCTGGTGTTAGCCTCTCCTCGTGACGGTGTCAGTCTGGTGTCAGCCTCGCTAGTGACGGTTTCAGTCTGGTGTCAGCCTCTCCTCGTGACGGTGTCAGTCTGGTGTCAGCCTCTCCTCGTGACGGTGTCAGTCTGGTGTCAGCCTCGCTAGTGACGGTCTCAGTCTGGTGTCAGCCTCTCCTCGTGACGGTGTCAGTCTGGTGTCAGCCTCTCCTCGTGACGGTGTCAGTCTGGTGTCAGCCTCGCTAGTGACGGTTTCAGTCTGGTGTCAGCCTCTCCTCGTGACGGTGTCCGTCTGGTGTCAGCCTCGCTAGTGACGGGGTCGGTCTGGTGTCAGCCTCGCTAGTGACGGGGTCGGTCTGGTGTCAGCCTCGCCTCGTGACGGTGTCGGTCTGGTGTCATCCTCGCTAGTGACGGTGTCGGTCTGGTGTCATCCTCGCCTCGTGACGGTGTCGGTCTGGTGTCAGCCTCGCTAGTGACGGAGTCGGTCTGGTGTCAGCCTCTCCTCGTGACGGTGTCAGTCTGGTGTCAGCCTCGCTAGTGACGGGGTCGGTCTGGTGTCAGCCTCTCCTCGTGACGGGGTCCGTCTGGTGTCAGCCTCTCCTCGTGACGGGGTCGGTCTGGTGTCAGCCTCTCCTCGTGACGGGGTCGGTCTGGTGTCAGCCTCGCTAGTGACGGTTTCAGTCTGGTGTCAGCCTCTCCTCGTGACGGTGTCAGTCTGGTGTCAGCCTTGCTAGTGACGGTGTCAGTCTGGTGTCAGCCTCGCTAGTGACGGTTTCAGTCTGGTGTCAGCCTCTCCTCGTGACGGTGTCAGTCTGGTGTCAGCCTCGCTAGTGACGGTGTCGGTCTGGTGTCAGCCTCTCCTCGTGACGGTGTCAGTCTGGTGTCAGCCTCGCTAGTGACGGGGTCGGTCTGGTGTCAGCCTCTCCTCGTGACGGGGTCGGTCTGGTGTCAGCCTCTCCTCGTGACGGTGTCGGTCTGGTGTCAGCCTCTCCTCGTGAAGGGGTCCGTCTGGTGTCAGCCTCGCTAGTGACGGTTTCAGTCTGGTGTCAGCCTCTCCTCGTGACGGTGTCAGTCTGGTGTCAGCCTCGCTAGTGACGGTGTCAGTCTGGTGTCAGCCTCGCTAGTGACGGTTTCAGTCTGGTGTCAGCCTCTCCTCGTGACGGTGTCAGTCTGGTGTCAGCCTCGCTAGTGACGGTTTCAGTCTGGTGTCAGCCTCTCCTCGTGACGGTGTCAGTCTGGTGTCAGCCTCTCCTCGTGATGGTGTCAGTCTGGTGTCAGCCTCGCTAGTGACGGTTTCAGTCTGGTGTCAGCCTCTCCTCGTGACGGTGTCAGTCTGGTGTCAGCCTCTCCTCGTGACGGTGTCAGTCTGGTGTCAGCCTCGCTAGTGACGGTGTCAGTCTGGTGTCAGCCTCTCCTCGTGACGGTGTCGGTCTGGTGTCAGCCTCTCCTCGTGACGGGGTCCGTCTGGTGTCAGCCTCTCCTCGTGACGGGGTCGGTCTGGTGTCAGCCTCACCTCGTGACGGGGTCGGTCTGGTGTCAGCCTCGCTAGTGACAGTGTCAGTCTGGTGTCAGCCTCGCTAGTGACGGTGTCAGTCTGGTGTCAGCCTCTCCTCGTGACGGTGTCAGTCTGGTGTCAGCCTCTCCTCGTGACGGTGTCAGTCTGGTGTCAGCCTCGCTAGTGACGGTTTCAGTCTGGTGTCAGCCTCTCCTCGTGACGGTGTCAGTCTGGTGTCAGCCTCGCTAGTGACGGTTTCAGTCTGGTGTCAGCCTCTCCTCGTGACGGTGTCAGTCTGGTGTCAGCCTCTCCTCGTGATGGTGTCAGTCTGGTGTCAGCCTCGCTAGTGACGGTTTCAGTCTGGTGTCAGCCTCTCCTCGTGACGGTGTCAGTCTGGTGTCAGCCTCGCTAGTGACGGTTTCAGTCTGGTGTCAGCCTCTCCTCGTGACGGTGTCCGTCTGGTGTCAGCCTCGCTAGTGACGGGGTCGGTCTGGTGTCAGCCTCTCCTAGTGACGGGGTCGGTCTGGTGTCAGCCTCGCCTCGTGACGGTGTCGGTCTGGTGTCAGCCTCGCCTTGTGACGGTGTCGGTCTGGTGTCATCCTCGCTAGTGACGGTGTCGGTCTGGTGTCATCCTCGCCTCGTGACGGGGTCGGTCTGGTGTCAGCCTCGCTAGTGACGGAGTCGGTCTGGTGTCAGCCTCTCCTCGTGACGGTGTCGGTCTGGTGTAAGCCTCTCCTCGTGACAGGGTCCGTCTAGTGTCAGCCTCGCTAGTGACGGTTTCGGTCTGGTGTCAGCCTCTCCTCGTGACGGTGTCAGTCTGGTGTCAGCCTCGCTAGTGACGGTGTCAGTCTGGTGTCAGCCTCTCCTCGTGACAGGGTCCGTCTGGTGTCAGCCTCGCTAGTGACGGTTTCGGTCTGGTGTCAGCCTCTCCTCGTGACGGTGTCAGTCTGGTGTCAGCCTCGCTAGTGACGGTTTCTGTCTGGTGTCAGCCTCTCCTCGTGACGGTGTCCGTCTGGTGTCAGCCTCTCCTCGTGACAGGGTCCGTCTGGTGTCAGCCTCGCTAGTGACGGTTTCGGTCTGGTGTCAGCCTCTCCTCGTGACGGTGTCAGTCTGGTGTCAGCCTCGCTAGTGACGGTGTCAGTCTGGTGTCAGCCTCTCCTCGTGACGGTGTCAGTCTGGTGTCAGCCTCTCCTCGTGATGGTGTCAGTCTGGTGTCAGCCTCGCTAGTGACGGTTTCAGTCTGGTGTCAGCCTCTCCTCGTGACGGTGTCAGTCTGGTGTCAGCCTCGCTAGTGACGGTTTCAGTCTGGTGTCAGCCTCTCCTCGTGACGGTGTCCGTCTGGTGTCAGCCTCGCTAGTGACGGGGTCGGTCTGGTGTCAGCCTCTCCTAGTGACGGGGTCGGTCTGGTGTCAGCCTCGCCTCGTGACGGTGTCGGTCTGGTGTCAGCCTCGCCTTGTGACGGTGTCGGTCTGGTGTCATCCTCGCTAGTGACGGTGTCGGTCTGGTGTCATCCTCGCCCGTGACGGGGTCGGTCTGGTGTCAGCCTCGCTATTGACGGAGTCGGTCTGGTGTCAGCCTCTCCTCGTGACGGTGTCGGTCTGGTGTAAGCCTCTCCTCGTGACAGGGTCCGTCTAGTGTCAGCCTCGCTAGTGACGGTTTCGGTCTGGTGTCAGCCTCTCCTCGTGACGGTGTCAGTCTGGTGTCAGCCTCGCTAGTGACGGTGTCAGTCTGGTGTCAGCCTCTCCTCGTGACAGGGTCCGTCTGGTGTCAGCCTCGCTAGTGACGGTTTCGGTCTGGTGTCAGCCTCTCCTCGTGACGGTGTCAGTCTGGTGTCAGCCTCGCTAGTGACGGTTTCTGTCTGGTGTCAGCCTCTCCTCGTGACGGTGTCCGTCTGGTGTCAGCCTCTCCTCGTGACAGGGTCCGTCTGGTGTCAGCCTCGCTAGTGACGGTTTCGGTCTGGTGTCAGCCTCTCCTCGTGACGGTGTCAGTCTGGTGTCAGCCTCGCTAGTGACGGTGTCAGTCTGGTGTCAGCCTCGCTAGTGACGGTGTCAGTCTGGTGTCAGCCTCGCTTGTGACGGTGTCAGTCTGGTGTCAGCCTCTCCTCGTGACGGTGTCAGTCTGGTGTCAGCCTCTCCTCGTGACGGTGTCAGTCTGGTGTCAGCCTCGCTAGTGACGGTGTCAGTCTGCTGTCAGCCTCGCTAGTGACGGTTTCAGTCTGGTGTCAGCCTCTCCTCGTGACGGTGTCAGTCTGGTGTCAGCCTCGCTAGTGACGGTGTCAGTCTGGTGTCAGCCTCGCTAGTGACGGTTTCAGTCTGGTGTCAGCCTCTCCTCGTGACGGTGTCAGTCTGGTGTCAGCCTCGCTAGTGACGGTTTCAGTCTGGTGTCAGCCTCTCCTCGTGACGGTGTCAGTCTGGTGTCAGCCTCTCCTCGTGACAGTGTCAGTCTGGTGTCAGCCTCGCTAGTGACGGTTTCAGTCTGGTGTCAGCCTCTCCTCGTGACGGGGTCGGTCTGGTGTCAGCCTCTCCTCGTGACGGTGTCGGTCTGGTGTCAGCCTCTCCTCGTGACGGGGTCCGTCTGGTGTCAGCCTCTCCTCGTGACGGGGTCGGTCTGGTGTCAGCCTCTCCTCGTGACGGGGTCGGTCTGGTGTCAGCCTCTCCTCGTGACGGTGTCGGTCTGGTGTCAGCCTCTCCTCGTGACGGGGTCCGTCTGGTGTCAGCCTCTCCTCGTGACGGGGTCGGTCTGGTGTCAGCCTCTCCTCGTGACGGGGTCGGTCTGGTGTCAGCCTCGCTAGTGACGGTTTCAGTCTGGTGTCAGCCTCTCCTCGTGACGGTGTCAGTCTGGTGTCAGCCTCGCTAGTGTCGGTGTCAGTCTGGTGTCAGCCTCTCCTCGTGACGGGGTCGGTCTGGTGTCAGCCTCTCCTCGTGACGGTGTCAGTCTGGTGTCAGCCTCGCTAGTGACGGTTTCAGTCTGGTGTCAGCCTCTCCTCGTGACGGTGTCAGTCTGGTGTCAGCCTCGCTAGTGACGGTTTCAGTCTGGTGTCAGCCTCTCCTCGTGACGGTGTCCGTCTGGTGTCAGCCTCTCCTCGTGACGGTGTCAGTCTGGTGTCAGCATCGCTAGTGACGGGGTCGGTCTGGTGTCAGCCTCTCCTCGTGACGGGGTCGGTCTGGTGTCAGCCTCTCCTCGTGACGGTGTCGGTCTGGTGTCAGCCTCTCCTCGTGACGGGGTCGGTCTGGTGTCAGCCTCTCCTCGTGACGGGTGTCTTGGAAATTCGCTTTAACGAATTTCTCCTTACCGTGAGTACTCGCAGTTGGATGCGCAGAAATCCCCCATAAAGCTGTGCGAATCTCGCTTACCACGACTGCAGCCAAACTACACGATTCCTGCCCATCCAAATACTTTGGTTCTGTTGAATTTGTGGGTGATGGAGCTCCGTTACCCTGGAATGATCACACGACACTCTAAGGCTGGTTGCAACTCACATAAGGGCCAGCTTTAGGCTCAGCTCTCTGTTTTTATTCAAAATACACACATGCCCCCCACATGAATAAAGTCAATCCCTCCCACCGAACAATACAATGGGGATTGCCTATACAGAGGATATACATTCCAATTGGAGCATAGCCTTTGCTATTATCTATCACTGGTCCTCCCCCATGAGTCTTCTGAGGTCAGCAGACTTCCTCCCCTTCCCCCCTATGAGCCATCTGAGGTCATATTTCCTGTCCTACTAGCTTCTATTGGTATGTAAAATTCTCTGCACAAGCACTCCCTAAAAATATCAGTCTGTACCTGGATGGGCCCGATACGATCTTTATTAAAACACATCCATCCAAGATACAGTTTCAAGTTGGTAATGGGTTGTAAGATATGCATAAGCCTACACGTGGAGTTCACACCGCTTGCGCATTGCGTTATGAAGCCCACGTGGTACCATGCTGCTGATATGTGGATACAGGCCCACGGTCTACTGACAGCAGCATTCGCATGGAATGCCGTGGTGGTATACACGCCGGTCTATAAGCGCAGATCTGCCATCTCATCCATTACCAAGCCGAGTACTGTAATACATACATTGTACATGCGCATGGCCCAATTGCAGCCTTCAGAGCTTTAATTAAGCCACACGAGAGACATATGAATAACACGAATACATGACACATTTAAAGTTCGACCAACAATACAAAATTTCCATGACATTCCCTCCTGTTTTATCATATTCTCCTCGTGTCCCTTCTTGATCTTCTTCAGCTTGATGGGTGTAGTCTCAAACTTCAAAGAGTTCCTGTAGTTGTCCCTGAGAATAAAGCTCCACGGGGTACCTGAAACAACAAGACCCGACGCAGACTCGACGCAAACAGGCTTGATTGAAGCGATGATCCTCAAGAGCGTTGGAACCTTCACTACAGGAAGGCTCTTGCAAAAACCACAAACAGACTTGTGGTATGAATAAAGCTTGTGATCCCACGGTGGTCTGGGGAGATCCAGCAACAGATTCTCAAATTGCCCCTGCAGACGGGGCCACACAAGGCTGGTCTCGACCCAGACAGTTTTCCAAATCGCAGACACAAACAATGATGAGGCTTGAAGCTTGCTTGAAGGTCTTGGAGAATGTGGTCTTCAGAGAGATAAATTAGAGGGAAGCCAGGACGTAATCTGTAGAGAAGGTGGTTGGTTGGTGAGGTCTTCCCCCGATCAGTGGTTGGAGTGGGATCCCCGGAGCGGGCATGGAGATGTGGTCGTCTGCCCGAGCTTGGCTTACACGGTTGATGAGGCAACAGGAACATCTCACCGCGGCATATAAAAGGCAGATGAAAAAGAGAAGCATCAGGATATACACTCCCACTTCCTTCAACCAAGATCCGATGGAGAACAGGAAATCTCCCAATCCTCCCAAACCCTTGAACGGATTCCAACCCTCACTAGCTATAGCTCTAGCTTTTCCCTGTAGTTCACTAACTTTGTCCATATGGGCCTGGACCTTGTCATCGGTGTCTTCTATCCAAGTACAACAATCCTCTCCGATGAACTCACAGAACCCCCCTTTGGCGGCTAAAAGATAATCGAGGGCCATCTTCTCCTGAAGCACTAAAATTCCCATCTGCCGTTGTTCTTGGGCAATTTCTCTGACAGCCTCTACGGTCTCGTTAAACATACTATCCACGATGACAGAAAAATTGTTCAGGCGCTTCATAAGTTCTATTCCCCATCCTGTCCATGAGGGGAACCAAGCCCATGCCTGGTCGCCCTCAGAGAACAGCTCCCTGCGAACTCTCCCTGCCATCCTTACCTTCTTGTGGACCATCAACTCTTCATGGTCCATCACTACATAGGATGCGGGGACTAGCTTTATGAGGGCACACGAACCTTTCGCGTTCTGGGGGAATGTTCTATAGGCTGCCGAACCACACAGAAAATAGTATGGACCTGTCAGAGCAGAACAGGAGGAGTTCCTCGTTCGGCCTCTGGTACTGAGCAACAGTTGCACAGACTGGGGGATTGCTCCCTCAGTCTGCACATCACATCCGTCCTTCCAACACACGTGGTCTGGTCGGTCAGTGTGGTTACTCAGAAGGGAAGTCTGGTTAGTCAGATTGACAGTTATACCTCCCTCGCAGGTGGTAATCCCAACAAACTTGTTACCTGTGCCAAAGCTGATGTTAAAGCACACCTGAGGGCTGCCTAGCTGCCCAGTTACCCATAATGGACTGGTGAGGGCCCTACAGGAGCTAGAGCTAATATTGGTGCTGAAACTGATGTTACCTGCTAAAAATGTGTCATTAAGTTCTACCGACAAATGTCTACGTGGGGGCTGACCAGGGGTCCCTTGCTTTTTCATGCCGACGCGGATGTCATATAGGGCATGAACAGCGGCCATTGCGGACATGTGATGACTGGGTGGGGGCTTTGAGCATACCCAACAGTTGGTTTTGTTGGCGGTTCTGGCTAAACGCAGGTGCATTTTAAATAAAAGGTTGGGGTATCTGCCGTCTTTTCCTCCGTTCACACACATGTATGACATACAAACAAAAAGAAAAAGGAAAATGACACCCCTCATTCTCTGGTGTAGCTGAGAAGCTTCTTGCAGTGGCTTGCGTGCACCCAGTTGTCTCGTCCCTCGAGCTTGAGTGAGGTAGGTGTCGTCAGCTGGACTTGGTATGGTCCGGTGAACCGTGGCTCGAGTCCGGTTCTTTGATGTTTCTTTAGGACGACCCAATCACCTGGCTCAATAGAAAGAACACCTGTTATTGTATTTGGATCGGGGAGCGATTCGCGAACCCGATGGTGTATCTTCTGCAGCTCCCGTTGCAGAGATTGCACATAACCTGTAAGCTGTGAATGCAAAGACGACAACTGTTGAGGAAAGTACAACCCTGTTTTGGGAGGTCCCCCAAACAACACCTCGTAGGGTGACAGCCCATGTGGTTGCCGAGGGGCATTCCGGATGGAATAGGGGGCAATGGGGAGACACTCAGGCCAAGGTTTTTGGGTATTGGAAGACGTTCAACCTTACCGCTACTCTCGGGGTGATATGGGGTGTGTCGCCGCTGACTCCAGTTCCACCAAAGAAATGCAGTCGTGTCCTTTGGAAGAGAGATTAGTAGTGGACAAAGAAGACATGTTAGCAGAAGAGGTGTTAGTATTGTTAGTCGTGTTGCAAAATTCAGCACTGTCATTGTTGTCCTCCCCCCCTTCTCATCTTCCGACACAGGAAGAAGAGAAGCTGGGTTAAGAATAGTGCATCGTTTGATAGTGAGGTTAGTAGGGGTTAGGAGGGCTTTCCCCTGAGAGGGGTACCTTGCCTTGGATGTCCTGTTTTCGCAGGACCGTTCTTGCTGCACCGGTGTCAGTGAGGCAAGGGAGGGGATATTTTAATTCCTCTAGAAAAAGATGGATCTGGGCCGACACCGATTTGTCAACTTCCTATGAGAATTCATAGGAGTTACTTACCATGGTGGTCATAGGGGCGGAGGACTCATCAGGAATGAACTGCCACCGACCTTTAGGTAATTGGGGACAGCTCCTCCTCATGTGCCCCGTTTGGTGGCACTGGAAGCACCTGGGTGGGGGCCTATCCTTCCTGTGACCCAGATCCCTTGGTTTTTCGTGTGGGGTCTGGGACATAAGAACTTTGGCCTTGTCTTGTTTTCTTCTATCCATTTCCCTCTCTATTGCCGCAAGAGTGGAAAGGATAGCAGGGATAGACATCTCATTATATTCGGGTCGGGCCAGAACCAGCCTTTCCCGAATTTTAGTATCGATGCCTTCCAAAAATTTGGCCCGCAACAGAATGTGCGTCGCGGTCACCTTTACCCCTTCAGTTGGAGCATCAGGTCCAACTTCCAGATCCGCATCCAGTGCCGTCTGCTTGAGACGGCGCCAGAAGCAGGCGCTTTCCTCATTAGGACCCTGGGTGAGCTTCATCATGTCCGTAGTAGAGGTAGCACCATACATTTCTGGAAGCTTTGCCTTTAGCTGTGTACAGAACTCTTTGCCCCCTGAAGTCATCTCCTCATGCGTGGTTATAGAGCACCCTGCAATCACTGTACTGGCCACTTCCATGCCCACCTTTGCCCGTAGGATCTGTGCACAATCTGACCCGCTCATACCATAGCTGAACTGGTTTTGTCCAAACATTCGAGCAAATCCTCTCGGATTGACTCGATAGTCCGGGAGCTCAGCCAGAATAGTGCGGATCTCTGCCGGGGTGAAGGGGACATGCCAAACTACCCGTTCCCCTAAAGTCCGTTCCCCCCGTGCATTGGGAGGACCTTCAAATTGCTGCACCCTGACTGGATAGGCCTCGGTCCGGGAAGAGTGCAAGGGCTGACCCAGCATCATCGGTGGGCTTAGATTAACCACCTCGCTTACTGCACCTTCAGGTTTGAGGTCCCTCAGATCAGGGTATAGCTGGGGGGCAGGGGTCTGATCAGTGGTTCGTAGCGCTTTGATGCAATCCGCCCTGTTTTTTAACCGGGTGTCTATTCCCCTTGATTCACAGATAGTCTGCAAATCGGTTGTTGAGTAGGCTTCATAGTTGGAAACAGAAGGAGCTGGGGTGAAGCAGGGAGAAGGGAGAGGTAGAGGCAGAGGCTGAGGCATAGAGACAGAAGACACAGAAGGTATGTCAAGAGTGACGTCACTAACAGAAGAGACAGGTGCAGTTATACTTATCTCAGCCACTGTTGGTTGTTGGGGGACCCCAGCAGACCCTGATCCTGCCTGCCTTAGTAGAGTCAGCCCTGAAAGAGCTTCCTCCACCTCTGACACCGGATCCTCCTGTTTTATTCCCTCTGGAGGCCAGGTATACATCACCTGGTTCTTCCGGACAGACACCAGTTTATGTATGCCCTGCTTCCCTAATCGGATTGACCTGTGAAGCCATAGCTGTGCGATCTCTAGTTCTGACGCCTGCATCCGTGGTTCAAATTCAGAGATGAATTTTTCCCACCTCCATGCGTCAAATGTACCTTCCCGGGGAATTTCCCATCTGGTACCCTTCGACCATTTATTCCACCTTTTGAGGGGTTCTGTAGACTTCCCCCCCAAACTCACCTTCATCAGTTGTGCAGCTGTCCTTACCCTGAAGAGGGCTGGTTCCCCCTCTCTCTTCATGGACTGACTACTGCCCATCGTGACTAGTCACTGGTATATATCCCGCGTCCGGGTACCTGTTTACCCCCTGGAGCACTCGGTGGGATCCTACCGAGAGGCCTGATTCCACCACTTTCCCAGCACAGCGTAATTTATGTGATACTTATCGATCACCCGAAGCGCATCAAGTGGCGGTCAGACTGAGAGCACACCTCCCACTCCCACAGCGTAATTTATGTGATCCTGACCACCCGAAGTGTTTGTGGTAACCAGGACTTCCCTGGACCGCCCACTCACACAGCGTAATTTATGTGGTTCTCATCACCCACTGTGTTTGGCAGGCCACACCGCACAATGATGAAAGTGGCTTTTCTCTCCCTGCACACAGTAGCTAACACAAGTCAAAACAAAAAGAGGGGTTCTTGGATGTTACTTAGGGGTCACTGGTTGGGCAGAAACCTGCTAACTGACCTTTAGGAAATTTGTGTAAAAAGAAAAAAACTTTCCTAATACACACAGAAAAAAACCCTTTTTCAACCTGAAAAACTGTTAAAAAGGACAAAGTGGATCCTTATGAAAAACACGGGACGTTTCACAGTACAACAATTACACCGAGGTAAACCGAAAAACTGCGCCAAAAGTAACCTTGTTGCTGACTCAAAAATCACTCCTATCAGCACCGCTAAATGATCCACGTTATACACGCAATCTTTACTGCAACCACCTAGAACCGTTTACACAAAAAGTCTGCTGGACGTGAAACACGCGACACAGCAGCTTAAAACAAACCCGCTTTACAATAAGGAACTACTTTTAACAGGAAAAACACAAGAAAAACATAATCACTATACAAGAAATCTATGTGCAAAAACCCAGACTTCACCGCGCTCACTAAATGTGGAACACGTGAAGGGAAAACTCGCTTAATACACTTTAAATTGGCTGGCAATACGCAAATTTAAAGCTAAAAGCAAACAAATGAAACTGTAAAAAATTTGGATTAAAAACACAATATGGGTCAAATGCATATAGGAAACTTCATGCACATTGCATAGAGATTACTGCACATTTGGTAGCCAACAAAATGGCCACCAAACAAAAGGAGTCCATGTGGTTTGTCAAGAAGATGACCCCCCACAGAGGAGCACATGGCAGATACTAGAATGACCCCCCACAGAGGAGCACACGGCAGACTCTAGCCTCAAAATTGCCTCTTACATAAAACAGACTTTTAGACAGAACATACACTGGACAATTGCACAACAATATGAAGTACACATACAACACAATTTGGCACAATCACAGAACGGACATAAAACACCAACATATCACACTAACATGCACATGTAACAAAAAGGACCCCCTGCTGCATGCTTGCTGGGAGCAGTAGTACCACAAAACATTGTACAGACCACATAACACAGATCTTACAACAGTTAACAATTAACCTAAGCCTTTCAGCACTGTAATAATTACCTCACGTGGAGGGGGGTAAAGCAATCACCACAGTACCTACAACCCGCAAATACTTACCTAACACTATGCAACAACTTTTACCCACTAAAACATATACCCGTTTAATTTTTGGTTGGAAGATTTTTTAAACTTGACCAAATCCAGCCAACCAAAACCCCCCCCTCTGCTGCGTTCCGCAGAGACAAACCCTTGTCTTTCACCCACAAATCAAGAGTTTAGGACAAAAAACGAGGTCCTTGTTAAGCGGTATTTCTTGTTAGCTAACAGAGAGCGAAATCAGCCACACGAACACGCAAAAAGCGATCCTCTTAATGGCAGAGAGACCTGAAATGTGCCGGCATACTTTTTGCTAGTTCATGATGGCCATTCCCCCCTCGTTCTAGGTTAGCTACGCAAGAATACGCGTTAGTATCCACCAGGCTCGCCAAACTGTCTTGGAAATTCGCTTTAACGAATTTCTCCTTACCGTGAGTACTCGCAGTTGGATGCGCAGAAATCCCCCATAAAGCTGTGCGAATCTCGCTTACCACGACTGCAGCCAAACTACACGATTCCTGCCCATCCAAATACTTTGGTTCTGTTGAATTTGTGGGTGATGGAGCTCCGTTACCCTGGAATGATCACACGACACTCTAAGGCTGGTTGCAACTCACATAAGGGCCGGCTTTAGGCTCAGCTCTCTGTTTTTATTAAGAATACACACATGCCCCCCACATGAATAAAGTCAAACCCTCCCACCGAACAATACAATGGGGATTGCCTATACAGAGGATATACATTCCGATTGGAGCATAGCCTTTGCTATTATCTATCACTGGTCCTCCCCCATGAGTCTTCTGAGGTCAGCAGACTTCCTCCCCTTCCCCCCTATGAGCCATCTGAGGTCATATTTCCTGTCCTACTAGCTTCTATTGGTATGCAAAATTCTCTGCACAAGCACTCCCTAAAAATATCAGTCTGTACCTGGATGGGCCCGATACGATCTTTATTAAAACACATCCATCCAAGATACAGTTTCAAGTTGGTAATGGGTTGTAAGATATGCATAAGCCTACACGTGGAGTTCACACCGCTTGCGCATTGCGTTATGAAGCCCACGTGGTACCATGCTGCTGATATGTGGATACAGGCCCACGGTCTACTGACAGCAGCATTCGCATGGAATGCCGTGGTGGTATACACGCCGGTCTATAAGCGCAGATCTGCCATCTCATCCATTACCAAGCCGAGTACTGTAATACATACATTGTACATGCGCATGGCCCAATTGCAGCCTTCAGAGCTTTAATTAAGCCACACGAGAGACATATGAATAACACGAATACATGACACATTTAAAGTTCGACCAACAATACAAAATTTCCATGACACTTGCCCCTCCCAATTGGAGTGTAAGCTCTTATGCGCAGGGCCCTCCATACCGTCTTGTATTATATTGTATCTGTAAACTTGGTTCATCCCGCTAATATTTATTAGGAAAGGAATATCCCATTTTGGGTGGACGGTCCCTTTAATGTGGAATAATAATAAAAATGGCAGCAGAGCCGCCTCTCTTATCAGCACAAGCGGGTTCTGTAAATGAACGAATTCCAGTCAGCGATGTTTTCTAATGCTCTAAACACAATCTATGACTTTATGCTGGCGCACATCTCGAATTATCTGAAGGTGAATTTGGCGAGCGTAATCACACTTAAAATAGACTTTCAGCTAATATCCTGTACATTACAATTATTGGCTGTATTTATTTTGTTTTAAAATGATCTCATTTGCCTGCCTGGATTTACATTCCGCTTACCTGCATTGGCCATTAAGACTCACATTAGCGCACAGCGGCCGGGAGGGAAATGCTGCGTCTGCAGGTGAGGATTGTAGTGTCGTTCCTTCATTTGTGGTGCGGGGAACGGGAGCTTAGACAACCAAGTGATAGCGAGCGTTGGGGCCTCCATAGGAAATTACGGGGGACAAGATTGGTGGCAGTGAAGGGAACTTCGATTACATTTGTAATCACTGCAGATATTACTTAGAATTGGATTTCCCAACGATGAGCCCCAGATGATGGGTGAAGGATGGGTAAGGGAGCTCAAATGGGCAATTTTGCGGTAGACTCGAAATTAAAATCATATACATGTAGCCCTCTCCTAGATAGGTGCTAGGGATGAGATAGGTAAGAGTTAGTTGTGGTTTGGATAGGTAGATTTAGTTGCCATGCTGTAGTCAATGTGTACAGACACTGGGGAGATCTTGAGGACCTTTGTGCTTTTGCTGCCCTTCTAACACTATATAGTCAGCCACAAGTCTATTTAAAGGGGACACCAGCTGGTGTCCTGAAGAGCTTTGTCCAACTAATCTCCTACTTAAAGGGACTCTGCTCTTGTGGCTCCAACTACTACCGCTAAGCTGAAGTCTACTGTTTGTTTCAAGCTTGGACTTCAAAATAGCCTATCCTGAAGAATACGTAAGTTCTCAGTTGTACATAGTTCTTGTTTTTGGATTATCCCACCACTGCCCTCAACCCTACCCAAGTTCCCCAAAAATAAAAACCACAAAACAACATCCCCTAGACTGGTCATTTCCCAACAATGAGCCCCCGATGATGGGTGAAGGATGGGTAAGGGAGCTCAAATGGGCAATTTTGCGGTAGACTCGAAATTAAAATCATATACATGTAGCCCTCTCCTAGATAGGTGCTGGGGATGAGATAGGTAAGAGTCAGTTGTGGTTTGGATAGGTAGATTTAGTTGCCATGCTGTAGTCAATGTGGCTGTATTGGTTTGGTAGGTAAAAGCATAGTTAGCTCACTGTATTCAGTGAAGCTGCAATCTGCTAGTCAGGTCTGCTCAGAGTGTTCAGCTGTTGCCAGTCTGGTCTAGAGCTTCCTCTGTGTCCCGGGAATTGGAGAAGTTTCTGAACGATAGGTGTGGAGATATGCAGATGGCAGCCTGAATATTGATACAGCCCTAGCCTATCCTAGAGAGAGGAGCTCTGATGGCATGCTGGGAGACTGTATATATATATATATATATTCTGTGAGCACTAGGGCTGGGCTTGATTTACGAGTCGAACATCAGCCGTTCTTGTGTTTGATAAGTTCGTTCAGCTGGCTCTTCGTCCGCCGAGCCCCACAATGCACTGTGCCCTGACAGTACATTGAGATTGGCCAAAGAAATGCACTTGATCATAGGTCAGGTGCGATGCTTTGGCCATTCACAGCACCTGATGACATCACAAGGAGGTGGAGCAACCCCACCCCCTTGTGATGTCATCACAGTATTTAAGAACTGTCAGGCTGGCGCAGCTGTCAGACGGCCGGGAGCCAGAGATCGTTTTTTGGGGGTTTTTTTTCCGGGTCGGTGGTGGTGGCGGGCATCGTGATTGACGTCGGATATACTTTAGGGGACAGTTTTTACATTTTTGTCTTTAACTTGTCAAAGACTGTCCTGTTATTTCTTACAATACATTTTTTTTTGTGAATGAGTAGCGGTACCATGTACCCCATACTCATTGACATGGGGGGCCTGGGATCTTGGCCCCCCTTGTTAAAGGGGGCTTCCAAATTCCGACAAGACCCCCGCCCACAGACCCCCACAACCACCAGCCACAGTTGTAGGGAAGAGGCCTTTGTCCCCATCAACATGGGGACAAGATGCTTTGGGGAAGGGGAGCCCCCTGCCCTAAAAGCACCCCCCCATGATGTTGAGGGCATGTGGCAAGGTATAGTCCGGGAGGGGGGGGGCACTTGCTCGTCCCCCCCTTTCCTGACCTGCCGGGCTGCATTCTTAGATAAAGGTCCGGTATGGATTTTCGGAGGGGACCCCATGCCATTTTTTTTTAAATTGGGTGTGGTGATTCTCCTCAAAATCCATACCAGACCCAAGGGGCTTGGTATGGATGGGGGCAGGGGACCCCACAATGTTTTTTTTTAAAGATTTTTGAATTGCCGGCAATTCTTTTGACATTCAGATATCAGCGGGGAACCCCTCGGACAACTGGAACATGTTTTTACTACTAAAATACCGCATGACTTAATATAACTCATGCTGAATTTTTGTAGCTGTATAGTAACTTGCTACATACTCAGATGCGGTAAGATATCACTTAGTGAACTGTCCCTGTTCGAAATTTGTGGTTGAACTTTAATTAGGTTTGAATGTTTGACTGCAAACCAAACAGGGGGGTGTTCGGCCCATCACTAATGAGCACACTGAGCCCAGTGTCTTTTCCCAGTGTGGTTTAGTCCAGCCTGGGGGGCACGCTGCCCTCCCAGGCAGAAGCAGCTTGGTAATACCTCAGGTGGGCAACCTGAGAGGCTTGAATCCTGAGACTCGGGAGCTAAAGAGGGGGGCTGTCTGCTGAAGATATGGTCTGGTATCATTGAAAGGTGTCGCTTGACAGTTGGATAGAAGCTACCAGATGTCCATGGATCTTGTGTGTACAGACACTGGGGAGATCTTGAGAACCTTTGTGCTTTTGCTCCCCTTCTAACACTATTAAGTCAGCCACAAGTCTATTTAAAGGGGATACCAGCTGGTGTCCTGAAGAGCTTTGTCCAACTAATCTCCTACATAAAGGGACTCTGCTCTTGTGGCTCCAACTACTACTGCTAAGCTGAAGTCTACTGTTTGTTTCAAGCTTGGACTTCAAAATAGCTTATCCTGAAGAATACTTAAGTTCTCAGTTGTACATAGTTCTTGTTTTTGGATTATCCCACCACTGCCCTCAACCCTACCCAAGTTCTCCAAAAATAAAAACCACAAAACAACATCCCCTAGACTGGTCATTGAAGAAATGTGTGAATGAGCCTATGTGCCTGGCTGCGGGGCAAAGCCTGTGCGGAAGACCTAGACAGTAATCCTACGGCTCCTATGGGAGTAGCCCTACATAAATGTTCCCGCACACCTGGGCTGTAATAAATATAAAATAAAATTAGCAAACTTATCTAACCTCCTATAATCTAGAGGTCTTTTAAAGGGTGAACAACAAAATCATATGTGTGGCATCTCACCTCTGGAGGGCCCACTGAGAGCATACCCAGGACTCCCTTGCTAGTACAGAGGCTGCCTGCCACCAGCAACACAGGCTCAGTCTAGGAGATGTCTTTTTAGTATTTGTTGCTGAAGGACTTGAATAGCAGAGGGGTTCAGGGATCAGGACTCTCCAAGCGAGTGCAGAAATAACAGGACATCTAATCTCACTAATCTTCTCTAAGTAGATTTTCCTGGAGGTAACAAGGGATGACCAGTATATCTAGGACTCTATAAGAGCACCCCAGTCCATATAGCATCCTCTGGCACTTAGATCCCTTCTAGCACTTGCACAAGAGTCAAGAGCAAGGTCTTTATGCACAATGTCCCAGGAGATGTCTGCTCACTCAGCCTCCTCAGTGAAGAGGAGTCCAGACTAGGACTCAAGGACAGTGCCCTACCAAACATAATCCTTCACCAATCTTCTCCAGGCCCCCTGCCCAGCTCCTGCTGAGGCCCAGACTGCAATCTCTCTTCTCAGTAGTTCTCCTCTAGGGGCAGTAGCCCCAGGAAAACTAGGACCCTCCCTACAGAGGACAGAACACTCTGGAAAGGCTTCCCAAACATTTATCACCTCCCCAGCCACATTCTGGGCTCCTCCATCCAGGAATTGGCAGCATAAATAGTCATAGTGGACATTTGACTCCCCCTACCCCATATTCTGGAAGCTTCTCCCAGAAGCAGGTGAGAGAAATCAAACACCCAGCTTAAGAAATCCTGACCAGACACAACCAATAGATCACTGCCCCACTGACTGCAGTGAAGCCAAAAACTCGATTTATCCCAACAACATAACTAGAGGCGAGTGCTACATATGTACATAAGACCTGGCCGAGACTCAACATTCCACCTCACATATTATCAAATCAAAAATTAGAGTATCACATGGAGATCCTAAAATATTACAAAACTTGTATCACAAAGTATGTTTATTACATTGTAGAAAACACAAAATGCACAGAATTAAGATACAAATATTTTGGCCAGTTGTCATTTTGTCAAATGTATTTTTCTAAAATGTAATAAACATAGTTACATAGTTAGTCTGGCTGAAAAAAGACAAAAGTCCATCCAGTTCAACCATTAAAAAAAAAAAGTTATATTCCTACACCCACAGGTGATCCAGAGGAAGGTAAAAAAACCCAGCAAAGCACGATCCAATTTGCTCCTGCAGGGGAAAAACTTCCTTCCTGATCCCCCGAGAGGCAATCGGATATTCCCGGGATCAACTTTACCATCTATACTTTGTGATACAAGTTTTGTAATGTTTTAGGATCTCCATGTGATGCTCTAATTGTTGATTCCATGACATGTTTGGTGGAATGTGGAGTCTCAGCCTTTTATGTGTGATTTTGTTGTTGAGTTCCTTGGTACTGGTGACTCCTCCATTTTTTTGATCAAGCATAACCCTTTGGTTTTGGGGGTTTTGAGGTTTTTATTATGATTTTGTGTTATTTTAAAGGGTAAGCACATTTCTAATATGTTGCAAAGTATAGTTGATGTCAAAGTGGCAGTTGACGACTCTGAAACTATCGCTCACTGCTTAGAGAAAAGGCTTTAGAGAGGAGCTGAACTGTAGAAGCTGTGCCCGAAAAAAAGGAGGGCAAAGGGGTTGGTCACCAGCAAGGATGAGTTGGGTTTGGAGTGAGCTTGGTCAGTTCAGCAGAACCTGAGGGAAACTGTCACATGATCACATCCCCGCTGGCCCAGTCAGCTGCCCCTGGAACATTTTCCAACCAGCAGCCATACATACACAAGGGGAGGAGATGTTTGTGATGTCATTGACCTAATTAGGCCACCTGACCCTTTGAGCCCTTGTTCAGCTTTGGGGCAGAGAATGCCCCCACTTCTTTCTACCTTTTTTTCTTTAGTGTAGGGTCCCCCTTTACCATCTATAAGAGACCAGACTCTAGGATAAAGGTCAGGTAGAGACGAAGGGAATCCCTAGCCACTTTGTGTACAATCAGACCTAAGAGGCTGGGAACTGCCATTTACTGGCAATTCAAAGTGGTTGTAGAGGCTGAAGGTTTTTTACTTTCATGAATTCTGTTTTCTTACTCTCTAGTAAAAATCCACAGAGCCCCCCTTTGTTTTTTTCCGACCTCTTGTTAAGGGTGGGATTTTTTCTCTTTTTTCAAAGTTTTCTTGTTGCTCTTTGTTTTTTTTATTAACAATTTTGATGAAGGATCATGATTAGAGATGAACGAATCGAACCTGGCGAAGTGGAATTCGTTTCGAATATCAGGAAAAATTCCATTCGCATCGAATCCGAATTTTAGCAAACTTCGGGTGCACGAATCAAATTTTTCCCGATCAGCCGGCAAAAGTGTCACTGCAGAGAGCTCCGCTATTTCTGACAGTTCTGACAGTTCATTTACAGCGGTTGAAACATTGTATCTATTTGTTTCCATTTAGGATACAGATGTTTTTATTCGGAAACAAATAGATACAATGTTTCAACCGCTGTAAATGTGAAGGAACTGTCAGAGAACTGTCAGAAATAGCGGAGCTCTCTGCAGGGACACTTTTTGCTGTACTTTAATTCTTCTTTTCATTCTTCTTCTTCTTTTCATTCTTCTTCTTCTTTTCATTCTTCTTCTTCTTCTTTTCATTCTTCTTTTCATTCTTCTTCTTTTCATTCTTCTTCTTCTTTTCATTCTTCTTCTTTTCATTCTTCTTTTCATTCTTCTTCTTCTTCTTTTCATTCTTCTTCTTCTTCTTTTCATTCTTCTTTTCATTCTTCTTCTGCTTCTTTTCATTCTTCTTCTTCTTCTTTTCATTCTTCTTTTCATTCTTCTTCTCATTATTCTTTTCATTCTTCTTCTTCTTCTTTTCATTCTTCTTTTCATTCTTCTTCTTCTTCTTTTCATTCTTCTTCTTCTTCTTCTTCTTTTCATTCTTCTTCTTCTTCTTTTCATTCTTCTTTTCATTCTTCTTCTTCTTCTTTTCATTCTTCTTTTCATTCTTCTCATTCTTCTTTTCATTCTTCTTCTCATTCTTCTTTTCATTCTTCTTCTTTTCATTCTTCTTTTCATTCTTCTCATTCTTCTTTTCATTCTTCTTTTCATTCTGCTTCTCATTCTTCTTTTCATTCTTCTTCTTCTTCTTCTTCTTTTCATTCTTCTTCTTCTTTTCATTCTTCTTCTTCTTCTTTTCATTCTTCTTTTCATTCTTCTTCTTCTTCTTCTTTTCATTCTTCTTCTTCTTTTCATTCTTCTTTTCATTCTTCTTCTTCTTCTTTTCATTCTTCTTCTTCTTCTTTTCATTCTTCTTCTTTTCATTATTCTTTTCATTCTTCTTCTTCTTCTTTTCATTCTTCTTCTTCTTCTTTTCATTCTTCTTTTCACTCTTCTTCTTCTTCTTTTCATTCTTCTTCTTCTTCTTTTCATTCTTCTTCTTCTTCTTCTTCTTCTTCTTCTTTTCATTCTTCTTCTTCTTCTTTTCATTCTTCTTTTCATTCTTCTTCTTCTTCTTTTCATTCTTCTTTTCATTCTTCTCATTCTTCTTTTCATTCTTCTTCTCATTCTTCTTTTCATTCTTCTTCTTTTCATTCTTCTTTTCATTCTTCTCATTCTTCTTTTCATTCTTCTTTTCATTCTGCTTCTCATTCTTCTTTTCATTCTTCTTCTTCTTCTTCTTCTTTTCATTCTTCTTCTTCTTTTCATTCTTCTTCTTCTTCTTTTCATTCTTCTTTTCATTCTTCTTCTTCTTCTTTTCATTCTTCTTCTTCTTCTTTTCATTCTTCTTTTCATTCTTCTTCTTCTTCTTTTCATTCTTCTTCTTCTTCTTTTCATTCTTCTTCTTTTCATTCTTCTTCTTTTCATTCTTCTTTTCATTCTTCTTCTTCTTCTTTTCATTCTTCTTCTTCTTCTTTTCATTCTTCTTTTCACTCTTCTTCTTCTTCTTCTTTTCATTCTTCTTCTTCTTCTTTTCATTCTTCTTCTTCTTCTTCTTTTCATTCTTCTTCTTCTTCTTTTCATTCTTCTTTTCATTCTTCTTCTTCTTTTCATTCTTCTTTTCATTCTTCTTCTTCTTCTTCTTTTCATTCTTCTTCTTCTTCTTTTCATTCTTCTTTTCATTCTTCTTCTTCTTGTTCTTCTTTTCATTCTTCTTCTTCTTCTTTTCATTCTTCTTCTTCTTCTTTTCATTCTTCTTTTCATTCTTCTCATTCTTCTTTTCATTCTTCTTTTCATTCTTCTTCTTCTTCTTTTCATTCTTCTTCTTCTTCTTCTTCTTTTCATTCTTCTTTTCATTCTTCTTCTTCTTCTTTTCATTCTTCTTTTCATTCTTCTTCTTCTTCTTCTTCTTCTTCTTTGGCCCCGTGACTGGCCAAATGAGTGAAGTGTGCGGTGATTCTAAGATGGACGGCACTCATCTGCATGTCATACTGACTGACAGTATTATTTCTCTTCCCCAGCAGACTCCAAGGGCATTTAAATTAAAGGTACAGTGTTCTGCACTAATATAAAGGCTCTCTGAAGCCTAGAAACCCTTTTAATAAGTTAAATTTGCGGCGAATAAATTCGCATCGAATCGAATTTCTCCCGCAAATTCGGCGAATCAGCCGAATCGAATTTTTGAATAATTCGCTCATCTCTAATCATGATGTCACATGATCGCATCCTCGCTGGCCAAGTCAGCTGTCCCTGGAACATGCCCCAACTAGCAGCCGTACATACACAAGGGGAAGGGATGTTTGTGATGTCATTGACCTAATGAGGCCACCTGCCCCTTTGATCCCTTGTGTATGTGCGGCTTCGGGGCAGAGAATGCCCCACATCTTTCTACATTTTATTCTTTAGTGTAGGGTCCCCCATTAGACTAGACTCTAGGATAAGGGTCTGGTAGAGATGAAGGGAATCCCTGGCCACTTTGTGTACAATCAGACATAAGCAGGGGCGGACTGACAACTCATGGGGCCCCCGGGCAATAGGGGATCATGGGGCCTCTGTGCCTTGCCCAAACTCAAAAAAGCCTATGAAAAAGGTACCAGGGGCATCACATGGGGCCCCCTACTGACCCCGGGCCCTCGGGCATTGCCCGAGTTTCCAAATGTTCAGTCCGCCCCTGGACATAAGAGGCTGGGAACTGCCATTTACTGGCAATTCAAAGTGGTTGTAGAGGCCGAAGGTTTTTTACCTTCATGAATTCTGAATGTCCACCTTTGTTTTTTTCCGACCTCTTGTTAAGGGTGGGATTTTTTCTCTTTCTCAAGGTTTTCTTGTTGCTCTTTGTTTTTTTTTATTAACAATTTTGATGAAGGATTTACAATCGCTTTTAGTGTTTTGTAACAATCTCACCAATTTCCTGAAATGCCAGGAACCATGCCTGCCATACCGGGAGAGATAAATGTGGCGCGTTCCATAAAATATGTTTGATATTTGTCTATGTACTTATGGTAAGTAATCTGCGGCAGGCAGCCTCTTGCATGCCGGTGTGTTTGTTTTTAATTGCTGGAACGTATCGCAGTCAAAGTTTATTCTCGCTCCGGAGAGGGCTGTTTTCTGACAATCTCTGTATACGGGGTACGAGGACCGCAATGAAGAATCTATAATTAAGAATCGTGCTAATTCATCAAACGTGTCTTCCAGAGGAACTTGTATACGTTCGGGTTACATTCCGAGACAAACGTGTGAAAACACCTCAAGTGAAATGCCAATGAAGTTACTTTTGTAAAATTGAGTTTTGTGAGAAGTTGTGAAGTTTGTCGCATCAGATCTGTAGGACTGCCACCTGCTTTACTCCCCTCCGGGCAACATTTTTTGTTGGGAAATTGTTGTAATTTCTACATTTGACAAAATGACTAATAGCAGGCATCTTACGACTTTATTACTTTAGTAGTCGCACGTCAGATACAAATGTCTGAAACATCCAAGAACATTTTTGTGCTACGTTTCTGGAAGAATTTTTTGTCATCTTGAAGAAAAGCAAGAAGAAGAAATGACAGTTGCTGAGTCAATTCAAAACTAGAAAGTGAGTTGTACAAGGAGAGGGGAAATTCACTGAGCAGAGAACATGCGATTCTCCCGAACTCAACCCTGCTAGTCAACAAAGGCTTGACAGGGGAAGATCATTCCTCGATTATAAGAACAAAGATTCTTTTCTTGGACAAATTAGGGAACTGTAAGGTCTACAATACACAACAGGATGTGATTACTACAGCACAAGAATTAATACTAACCCTCCCTGTACCCCAACCCTCAAACAAACCCTCCCTGTACCCCAACCCTCAAACAAACCCTCCGTGTACCCCAACCCTCAAACAAACCCTCCCTGTACCCCAACCCTCAAACAAACCCTCCCTGTACCCCAACCCTCAAACAAACCCTCCCTGTACCCCAACCCTCAAACAAACCCTCCGTGTACCCCAACCCTCAAACCAACTCTCCCTGTACCCCAACCCTCAAACAAACTCTTCCTGTACCCCAACCCTCAAAACCAACTCTCCCTGTACCCCAACCCTCAAACAAACTCTCCCTGTACCCCAACCCTCAAACCAACTCTCCCTGTACCCCAACCCTGAAACAAACCCTCCCTGTACCCCAACCCTCAAACAAACCCTCACTGTACCCTCAACAATAATACCAACCCTCCCTGTGTCACAATCCTCAAACTAACTCTCCCTGTACCCTCAACATTAATAGCAACCCACCCTGTACCCCAACCGTCAAACTAACTCTCCCTGTACCCTCAACATTAATAGCAACCCACCCTGTACCCCAACCGTCAAACTAACTCTCCCTGTACCCTCAACGTTAATACCAATCCTCCTTGTAACCCCAAAATTAATACTAACCCTCCCTGTAACTCCAACCCTCAAACAAACCCTACCTGTACCCCAACCCTCAAACCAACTCTCTCTGTACCCAACCCTCAAACTAACCCTCCCTGTACCCCAACCCTCAAACAAACCCTCCCTGTACCCTCAACATTAATACCAATCCTCCTTGTAACCCCAACGTTAATACTAACCCTCCCTGTACCCCAACCCTCAAACTAACTCTCCCTGTACCCCAACCCTCAAACCAACTCTCCCTGTACCCCAACCCTCAAACAAACCCTCCCTGTACCCTCAACTGTAATAATAACCCTCCCTGTTACCCCAACATTAATACTGACCCTCTCTGTACCCCAGCCCTCAAACTAACTCTCCCTGTAACCCTCAACATTAATACCAACCCTCCCTGTAATCCTCAACTGCAATAATAATCCTCCCTGTTACCCCAACATTAATAATATTCCTCCCTGTTACCCCAACATTAATAATAACTCTCCCTGTTACCTTAACATTAGTACCAACCCTCCCTGTACCCTCAACTGTAATACTAACCCTCCCTGTAACCCCAACAATAATACCAATCCTCCCTGTACCCCAACCCTCAAACTAACCCTCCCTGTACCCTCAACTGCAATACTAACCCTCCCTGTAACCCCAATAATAACACTAACCCTCAACTGTAATACTAACCTTCCCTGGAACCCCAGCATTAATACTAACCCTCCATGTATCTTTAAGTTAACATTGACCCTCCCTGTACCCTCAATGTTCATACTGACCCTCCCTGTACCCTCAATGTTCATACTGACCCTCCCTGTACCCTCAATGTTCATACTGACCCTCCCTGTACCCTCAATGTTCATACTGACCCTCTCTGTACCCTCAATGTTCATACTGACCCTCCCTGTACCCTCAATGTTCATACTGACCCTCCCTGTACCCTCAGTGTTCATACTGACCCTCTCTGTACCCTCAATGTTCATACTGACCCTCTCTGTACCCTCAATGTTCATACTGACCCTCCCTGTACCCTCAGTGTTCATACTGACCCTCCCTGTACCCTCAGTGTTCATACTGACAATCCCTGTACCCTCAACTGTAATGCTAACTCTCCCTGCATCATCATCATTCATACTAATCCTCCCTATACCTTTATGATAATACTAACCCCTCCCCCCCATACTCTCAACATTAATATTAACCCTCCCAGTATCCTCAGCATTACTAACCCTCTCTGTACCCCAACCCTCAAACTAGCCCTCCCTGTGCCCCCAGTTTTAACACTAACCCCCCAGTGCCCTAAACATTGATACTAACCTTCCCTGTACCCCAACTCTCAAACAAACTAACCTTCTCAATGTTCATACTATCCCTCCCTGCACCCTAAATATTAATTTGAACCCTCCCTGTAACCCCATCATTAATACTAACCCTTCCTGTATCCTCAACATTCATACTACACCTCCCTAAACCCTAATAATAATACTACCCCCCCCCCCACCCACAATACCCTCAACATTCATGCTAACCCTGCCTGCACCCTCAGCCCTCACTTTAATCCTCCCTGTAAGTTGCACCCTCACAGTTAACTCTGTAACCTCGACCGTACTGCTATCCCTCCTTGTTACCCCAACCTCCACCCCATCTGCCCTCACCTCTCCTGCACTGGGATCTTCTATGATAAAGATCTTCCTGCATGAATAGATGCCACCAGCAACATCCTGGAGCTGGGAATCTCCTGCTTGAGGAGGGAGTGGGGCTGAACTGCATGTGCAATAATATATATAGATATATAAATGAAAGCCATGGAAATTAATGAAGTAGTTAACCTGAAACTCCAGCTTGTGATCCATTTCATCTGGTAATGTCTCAGCAGAGTGTATGACCCTCCGGTATTTGTAATATAACAATCTTGTTATGTTTAACAGTTTAAATTTCTTCTCTTGCTGCGTCTTATAGAAGGTTAGCATTGTATGACACAACAGGCAGCCATCGGGGTAACTGTTTAAATGCAATCTTGACATAATCTTCAACAATTATTCATTTATTCCTCTAATATAGCAACTTTGTGAAAGAAAATCGACATAAATTAACCTGAGATGGATTTGTGGGCAATTCAAAGGCTGGAAACTGAACACTTGGAATTGTTGGTCAATGCATGACCGCGGTTTGGTAATGTTACTTATCACCTCCCTCATAGGCACCTGAATTTTGGATGATGTGCGTTCCTCCTTTGGGATGGTGTTGTGAGGTGGGTAGGGAATGCAGACAATGGATGGTGTTTGGAGGTGGGTAGGAGGTGCAGACAATGGATGGTGTTGGGAGGTGGGTAGGGGGTGCAGACAATGGATGGTGTTTGGAGGTGGGTAGGTAACATTACTTATCACCTCCCTCGTCATAGGCACCTGAATTTTGGATGATGTGCGTTCCTCCTTTGGGATGGTGTTGTGAGGTGGGTAGGGGGTGCAGACAATGGATGGTGTTTGGAGGTGGGTAGGGGGTGCAGACAATGGATGGTGTTTGGAGGTGGGTAGGGGGTGCAGACAATGGATGGTGTTGGGAGGTGGGTAGGGGGTGCAGACAATGGATGGTGTTTGGAGGTGGGTAGGGGGTGCAGACAATGGATGGTGTTGGGAGGTGGGTAGGGGGTGCAGACAATGGATGGTGTTTGGAGGTGGGTAGGGGGTGCAGATAATGGATGGTGTTGGGAGGTGGGTAGGGGGTGCAGACAATGGATGGTGTTTGGAGGTGGGTAGGGCGTGCAGACAATGGATGGTGTTGGGAGGTGGGTAGGGGGTGCAGACAATGGATGGTGTTTGGAGGTGGGTAGGGGGTGCAGACAATGGATGGTGTTGGGAGGTGGGTAGGGGGTGCAGACATTGGATGGTGTTGGGAGGTGGGTAGGGGGTGCAGACAATGGATGGTGTTGTGAGGTGGGTAGGGGGTGCAGACAATGGATGGTGTTTGGAGGTGGGTAGGGCGTGCAGACAATGGATGGTGTTGGGAGGTGGGTAGGGGGTGCAGACAATGGATGGTGTTTGGAGGTGGGTAGGGGGTGCAGACAATGGATGGTGTTGGGAGGTGGGTAGGGGGTGCAGACAATGGATGGTGTTGGGAGGTGGGTAGGGGGTGCAGACAATGGATGGTGTTGGGAGGTGGGTAGGGGGTGCAGACAATAGATGGTGTTTGAAGGGGGTAGGTAACATTACTTATCACCTCCCTCGTCATAGGCACCAGAATTTTGGATGATGTGTGCTCCTCCTTTGGCATGGAGGCCGTGGTGTCATGGTGCCATAGTAGCCAAGCATGGACAGCATACCACAGCCCATCATGGCAGACTTCACACTGGTTCTGGCTAGCTCGGCTTCTTCTAGCTGATGAAAAGAATAGCCGGTGTGTTGTGGTGTCTGCTGTGAGGCAGGATTTTGCTTTTAAACATTTTAAAAGGTTTATGTTAGGGAACGTTCCAGATGATAGTGGAGTTACAGTTGCAAGAAAAAGTATGTGAACCCCTTAGGATTATGTGGAGTTTTGCATGAATTGGGCATAAATGTGCTCTGAACGTCATCTAAGTCACAACAATAGAAGAACACAGTCTGCTGAACATAATACTATACAAACATTAGATGTTGCCATGGTTTAATTGCACATAACATGTAAACATTCACAGTGCAGGGAGGAAAAAGTATGTGAGGCCCTAGCTTAATGACTTCTCCCAGAGCTAATTGGAGCCAGGAGTGAGCCAACCTTGACTCCAATCAGTGTGATGATATTGGATGTGTTGCTGACACCTGTTTTGGGTTTACTGGTTTCAAGAAGCACTGTCTGATGTGAACCATGCCTCGCAGAAAAAAGCTCTCAGAAGACCTACGATCAAGAATTGTTGACTTGCATGAAGCTGGAAAGGGTTACAAAAGTATCTCCAAAAGCCTTGATGTTCATGTGTCCACGGTAAGACTGACTGTCTACAAATGGAGAAAGTTTAGCACTGTTGCTACTCTCCCTAGGCGTGGTTGTCCTATAAAAATGACTGCAAGAGCCCAGCGCAGAATGCTGCATGAGGTAAAGAAGAATCCCAGAGTGTCAGCTAAAGACCTACAGAAATCTCTGGCACATACTAACATTTTTGTTGACACATCTACAATAAGGAAAACATGAAACAAGAATGGAGTACATGGGAGGACACCACGGAGGAAGCCAATGCTGTCCAAAAAGAATATTGCAGCACGTTTGAAGTTTGCAAAAGAGCACCTGGATGTTCCACAGCACTACTGGCAAAATATACTGTGGACAGATGAAACCAAGATTGAGTTGTTTGGGAAGAACACACAACACTATGTGTGGAGAAAAAAAGGCACAGCACACCAACATCAAAACCTCATCCCCACTGTGAAACATGGCGGAGGGAGCATCATGGTTTGGGGCTGCTTTGCTGCCTCAGGGCCTGGATGGATTGTTGTCATTGATATGAAAATGAATTCCAGAGTTTATCAAGACATTTTTCAGGAAAACATAAGAAAATCTGTCCGCCAACTGAAGCTCCGCAGAGGATGGGTGATGCAACAGGACAATGACCCAAAGCATACAAGTAATTCAACAAAACAATGGCTGCAACATCACAGAATACACCTTCTGGAGTGGCCCAGTCAGAGTCCTGACCTCAACCCGATTGAAATGCTGTGGCATAACCTTAAGAGAGCGATTCACACCAGACACCCCAAGAATATTGCTACACTGAAACAGTCTTGTGAAGAGGAGTGGTCCAAAATGACTCCAGATCGTTGTGCAGGTCTGATCTGCAACTACAGGAAACGTTTGGTTGAGGTTATTGCTGCCAAAGGAGGGTCAACCAGTTATTAAGTCCAAAGGTTCACATACTTTTTCCTCCCTGCACTGTGAATGTTTACATGTTATGTGCAATTAAACCATGGCAACATCTAATGTTTGTGTAATATTATGTTCAGCAGACTGTGTTCTTCTATTGTTGTGACTTAGATGACATTCAGAGCACATTTTATGCCCAATTCATGCAAAACTCCACGTAATCCCAAGGGGTTCACATACTTTTTCTTGCAACTGTATAACAGTGTCACATCCAAATGGAGTACCAATGACCTTACCTTCTCCAGGGATTTTCAGCGGGAACGCAGCTCCAGGATCTCCAGCACTGAATGTTTGTACTGGCAAGGGGTGCTGGGGTGTGCTGGAGGGTCCATTGACACTGTCTACTGGAAGATCCATTGTCAATGGGAAGGAAGGGGATGTAGTGCTGTTGAAGAGGTCTATTGTTGCTAGTGGGATCTATATATTTTTTTTTGGGTGGGGGATTTATTGTTGCTGATTGCTGGATGGTCTATTAATGCTGGCATCTGTCTATTGTTGCTGGGGTAGATCTATTGCTTCTCGGGAAGGATCTATTGTTGATGGGGGTATTTTGTTCCTTGTGGGGTCTGTTGTTGCTGGGGGAACTACTGTTGGGTGAGAGGTCTACTATTGCTGGTTGCTGGAGGGTCTGTTGATGTTGGCATTGGTCTATTGTTTCTGGGGTAGATCTATTGTTGCTGGTGGGGGATTAATTGTTGACGTGGGGGTCTGGTGGTGTATTTTTCTCCCTTGGTCTGTTGTTGCTGGGGGAAATAATGTTGGGTGGGGGTCTGGCGTCGATGGTTGCTGGAGAGTCTGTTGATGCTGGCATTGGTCTATTCTTGCTGGTGGAGTGAATCAATTGATGGTATGGGGGGAAGGTATTTTGTTCCTTGGGGGGTCTGTTGTTGCTGAGTGGAGCTGCTGTAAAGGGGGGGGTCTACTGTTGCTGGAGGGTACATTGATACTGCCATTGGTCTATTGTTGGTAAGGTAGATCTATTGTTGCTGGTGGGGGATTCATTGTTGATGTAAGGGGTAATTTGTTTCCCTGGGAGGGTCTGTTTTTGCTAGGGTGTATTTTTGTTGCGGAAGATACTTTGCTTGCAGAGGATCTATTGTTTCTGTGGAGGACCTATTCTTGCCGGGGGGGGGGGGGGGGGTTATTGTTGCTGGCTGCAGGAGATCTATTTTTCTGTCTTTCCTGCTATCATTGACAAATTCCATAGGTAATACTTATCACCACAAAATAATACTTGCCTCTGTGCTCTGTAAAAGGTGCGGATCTGGGAGGTGGGTAGGGGTAAAGACAAGGGACGGTGTTCGGAGGTGGGTATGGGGTGGAGACAAGGGATTGTGTTTGGAGGTGGGCAGATGGTGGAGACAAGGGACAGTGTTTGGAGGTGGGTAGGTGGTGGAGACAAGGGATGGTGTTTGGAGGTGGGTAGGTGGTGGAGACAAGGGATGGTGTTTGGAGGTGGGTAGGTGATGGAGACAAGGGACGGTGTTTGGAGGTTGGTAGGTGGTGGAGACAAGGGACAGTGTTTGGAGGTGGGTAGGCGGTGGAGACAAGGGACGATGTTTGAAGGTGGTTTGGTGGTGGAGACAAGGCATGGTGTTTGGAGGTGGATAGGTGATGGAGACAAGGGACGGTGTTTGGAGGTGGGCAGATGGTGGAGACATGGGACAGTGTTTGGAGGTGGGTAGGTGGTGGAGACAAGGGATGGTGTTTGGAGGTGGGTAGGTGGTGGAGACAAGGGATGGTGTTGAGAGGTGAGTTGGAGTTGGTGATAAAGAACAGTGTTTGGAGGTGGGTAGGTGGTGGAGACAAGGGATGGTGTTTGGAGGTGGGTAGGTGGTGGAGACAAGGGACGGTGTTTGGAGGTGGGAAGGGGGTGCAGACAATGGACAGTGTTCGGAGGTGGGTAGGGGGGTGAAGACAAGGGACGGAGTTTGGAGGTGGGTTGGGGCGGAGACAAGGGACGGTGTTTGGAGGTGGGTAGGTGGTGGAGACAAGGGATGGTGTTTGGAGGTGGGTAGGGGGTGGCAAGAAGGGACGGTGTTCGGAGGTGGGTAGGGGGTGGAGACAAGGGACAGTGTTCGGTGGTGGGCAGGGGTTGGAGACAAGGGATGGTTTTCGGAGGTGGGTAGGGGGTGGAGACAAGGGACGGTGTTCGGAGATGGGTAGGGGGTGGAGACAAGGGACGGTGTTCGGTGGTGAGTAGGGGGGGAGACAAGGGGTTATTCAGGGAGGAACAAGTACCTGTACCTATTCTTTGAGAATAAAGACCCTGACCTTCTCCATGTGTAGGAAGAAGGCAAAGAGAATGCCCAAGAATGGTTGTCTCATCTCTTACCACCTCTTGCCATTTGTTTATATGGAAAGTCTTGTAGGCGTCCTCCACCATGTAATCACAGGCCAGTGGCAGGAGATGGTAAACGTTGACACAGGAAGAATGTTTTATATCTTATGTTTGCTCAGTTGGGTTCTCTGCACATTAAACACTATGGAAAAGTTGCCGTTAGTGCTCCCTAAACTGGTGCTTATGTCTGCGGGGTCTAAAGAAATATTCAGTCGTGGGCCGAATCCTTTCAATCTGTAAAATCTGAGAACATGGCTCCTGTTCTCGCAGTATTGGCTCCTTCAAATGTTTACCTTTTAAAATATGTTTTCTAGACAGCAGATGAAAAGAATTGTTGTTGGTGTTACATGTCTCCTCTGCCACAAACAGAATTGTATATTCCAGAACATTGTTTTCTTTATGGCATTTGACCACATAGTCCCTCAACGCTTCAGATTTCATGGAGAGCTCTTAAGTCATTTATTTCGTTTTTTTTTTCTTCTTCTTTCATTTCTGTACAGGCGCTGAGAGTGCCAGTGACATTGCTCTGTACTCCGGTCTGGGAGCAGCCATCATCGCTGTGGCCGTGCTGGTGGTGGGAATTACGTTGTATCGAAGGAGCCAGAGCGAGTATGGCGTGGATGTTATTGATTCGTCTGCCCTGACGGGAGGCTTTCAGACTTTCAATTTCAAAACTGTCCGACAAGGTTAGTCTACCGTGACCTTGGTCTCCTTTTTCCCTAATGAACCTATCCTGCAGGTTGTTCCACTCGACACATTTCAAAGGGAACATGTCAATCTCTTTCCAAGTCTGGAAAACTACAGAGTTTCTTTGAGTTTCTTCAAACTCCGTTGATCAGAACCCAACTGCTAAGTTGTCCTCATCTACATCTGCGGCCATGCTTTCTGGTTTTCTTCATCATTGCAGTCAACTTGAGATGTTTTAACCATTCTTCTGTCCTCCTATGTCCTCCTGCTTCTCTGTGGATTCCTTTTGTACTTTGCATTCATGTAAAGGTCTTGCTTTCATGGTCCTATTGGTGTTTCAGGGGCACCTTTTAGCACTGGACTTATAATTACCTCTATACAGTCGCGGCCAAAAATATTGCCCCCCCTGCATTTCTGTCAGATGACGCCTCACTTCCCCCACACAATTGTGGCAGTTACAAATTTTTTCAGCATTCTCATGTTTATTTCTTTGGTTTGTATTGGAGACACAAAAAAGTGGAGAAACAAAAAGCCAAATCTGACCCATTCTACACAAAACCCCTAAGATGGACCAGACAAAATTATAGCCACCTTTTCAAAATTGTAAGAAATAATTGCATTCCAAGTCTGTGATGTTCCTGTAATTTGTCATTAGACTCCCCCATATCCATGACCAGGCGCTGACAATATAGAAATCATATCGACAACCGGGAACAATGGTGACAAATGGCCTCCACCTTTCTGTTGGGTGTCTCTGTGTGCCACATGGACCATGGAGGAAAGAAAGAGCAGCAAAGAATTGTCTGAGAATTGGAGAACAAAAATGGTGGAAAAGCATGGATAAGCTCAAGGTGACAAGTCCATCTCCAGAGATCTTAATGTTCCTGTGTCCACTGTGTGTAACATTGTCAAGAAGTGCACTGTAGCTAATCTCCCCGGAAGTGGACGAAAGAGAAAAATTACAAAAGATTGCAACAAAGGATTGTTATAATAGTGGCTAAAAAACCTCCATCAACTTCCAGACAAATCCAAGCTGACCTTCAGACACGGGGTACAACTGTGTCCGCTCCCACTATACGTCACCATCTGAACGAAAAGGGACGCTATGGGAGGAGACCCAGGAAGACCCCACTGCTGACACAGAAATATGGTAGGAGACCCAGGAGGACCCCACTGCTGACACAGAAATATAGGAGGAGACCCACGAGGACCTCACTGCTGACACAGAAATATGGTAGGAGACCCACGAGGACCCCACTGCTGACACAGAAATATGGTAGGAGACCCAGGAGGACCCCACTGCTGACACAGAAATATAGGAGGAGACCCACGAGGACCTCACTGCTGACACAGAAATATGGTAGGAGACCCACGAGGACCCCACTGCTGACACAGAAATATGGTAGGCGACCCACGAGGACCCCACTGCTGACACAGAAATATGGGAGGAAACCCTCGAGGACCCAACTGCTGACACAGAAATATGGTGGGAGACCCAGAAGGACCCCACTGCTGACACAGAAATATGGGAGGAGACCCAGGAGGGCCCCACTACTGACACAGAAATATGGTAGGAGACCCAGGAGGACCCCACCGCTGACACAGAAATATGGCAGGAGACCCAGGAGGACCCCACTGCTGACACAGAAATATGAGAGGAGACCCAGAAGGACCCCACTACTGACACAGAAATATGGTAGGAGACCCAGGAGGACTCCACTGCTGACACAGAAATATGGGAGGACACCCAGGAGGACCCCACCGCTGACACAGAAATATGAGAGGAGACCCAGGAGGACCCCACTGCTGACACAGAAATATGGTAGGAGACCCAGGAGGACCCCACTGCTGACACAGAAATATGGGAGGAGACCCAGGAGGACCCCACCGCTGACACAGAAATATGGGAGGAGACCCAGGAGGACCCCACCGCTGACACAGAAATATGGCAGGAGACCCAGGAGGACCCCACCGCTGACACAGAAATATGGAAGGAGACCCAGGAGGACCCCACCGCTGACACAGAAATATGAGAGGAGACCCAGAAGGACCCCACTACTGACACAGAAATATGGTAGGAGACCCAGGAGGACCCCACCGCTGACACAGAAATATGGGAGGAGACCCAGGAGGACCCCACCGCTGACACAGAAATATGAGAGGAGACCCAGGAGGACCCCACCGCTGACACAGAAATATGGGAGGAGACCCAGGAGGACCCCACTGCTGACACAGAAATATGGGAGGAGACCCAGGAGGACCCCACTGCTGACACAGAAATATGGGAGGAGACCCAGGAGGACCCCACTGCTGACACAGAAATATGGGAGGAGACCCAGGAGGACCCCACTGCTGACACAGAAATATGGGAGGAGACCCAGGAGGACCCCACTGCTGACACAGAAATATGGTGGGAGACCCAGAAGGACCCCACTGCTGACACAGAAATATGGGAGGAGACCCAGGAGGACCCCACTGCTGACACAGAAACAAAAAAATTCAGATTGGAGTTTGCCAAAACTTACCTGAGGAAGCCAAAATCCTTCTGGAAAAATGTGCTGGGGACAGACGAAACAAAAAAAAACAAAACTGTTTTCGGAAAAAGCAATGAGGCCTTTACAGAAAAGAATCCAGTCCCTCCAGTCACACATGGTGGGGGGTCACTGATGGTTTGGGGTGGCTTTGCTGCTTCAGGCTCTGGATGTCTTGGCCGTGTACATGGCATTATGAAATCTGAAGACTACCAAAGAATTCTGGGGTGCAATGTAGGGCCCGGTGTCAGAAAGTTGGGTCTCTGTCAGAGGTCATGGGTCTTCCAGCAGGACAATGACCCAAAGCACACGTCACAAAGCCCCCAGAAATGGTTTCAGACAAAGCGCTGGAGAGGACTGAACTGGCCAGGAATGAGTCCAGATCTCCATCCCATAGAGCTCCTGTGGAGAGATCTCAGACCAGCAGTTGGGAAAAGGAACCTTCCAATCTGAGGGGCCCGGAGCAGTTGGAGGAAGAAGAGCGATCCGAAATTCTAGTAGAGAGGTGGAAGAAACTCATTGATGGTGACCGGAAGCCATTGGTTTCACTTGTTTTTTCTAAGGGGTGTGCTGACAAATATTCCATGGAGGGTGCCAATAATTTTTTCTGGTCCATTTTTGGGGTTTTGGGTGGAATGTGTAAGTCTTTGCTTCTCGTTTCTCCACTTTTTTGTGTCAAAAGAAATAAACATGAGAATGCCGAAACATTTGTAATCACAACATGTTTCCGGGTGAAGTGGGGCGTTATCTGACAGAAATGTGTGGGGGGGTGGGGGCGTGTCTGTATGTAGTTTATCAACCGTTAAAGTGGAACTAAACCCAACAATGTTGCCGTTTCCGTAACCAGTTGTCGACTGCAGGTAGCCGAATGACGGCTGCAATGAGGCCGGCCAGTTCTGGGAAGCCGTCATGTGACGTCCTCCCAGATTGCGCTCTCCTGCACGCCCCCAACGGTGTGCACCCAGCGATCTCTGGGATTGCTCTGTCCTACGGATTATGTGATGTGGTAAAAGGCCAATCACAGCGGCCTTTTACCACGTGATCAGCCGTGTCCAATGACACGCTGATCACCGGGAAATGCAGTTGCTGGTTCTTGGCTGCACTTTCCTCGCACTGTCAGAGCAGGGACCGGCACTGAGATTTTGTGCGTTTTGTATTCTGATGGCGCCAACATTGATTTCAAAATTCGACCAACCAAGCCTTCGATTTCACATCCTGTTGCTACAGAAAAGGATTTTTGTGGCTGGGAATCTTCTTTTCTTTCCAACAAATTTCAGTTGAATTTCGAACAAATTTTCTTTAGAAAATCAGAAATTTTGTGCATTTTGTAATCCGATGGCGCCACCTTTGAATTTGAAATTCCAACAAGCAAGCCATCAATTTCACCCCATGGTGCCAGAGAAAAGGATTTTCATGGCTGGGAATCTTGTGTTCTTTTCATGCCGTACATGGGTCGAATTCCAAACGAACTAAATTTACAAAAATTGGAAATTTCATGCGTTTTGTAATCCGATGGCGCCACCATTGATTTCGAAGTTCGACCAACCAAGCCTTCAATTTCACCCCATGGCACTACAGAAATGGGTTTTAGTGGCTGGGAATCTTCTTTTCTTTCCAGGCCATACACGGGTCGAATTCCAAACAAATTTTCTTTAGATAATCGGAAATGTTGTGCTTTCTGTAATCCAATGGCGCCACCATTGATTTCAAACCTCATCCAACCAAGCCTTCAATTTCTCCTCGTGTCGCTACCGAAAAGGATTGTTGTGGCCGGGAATCTTTTCTTTCCAGGTCACAGCTCATTTCATAAAAAAATTACTAACATACCCAAATCACTCAAATTTGATGGCCGCATGTAAATTTGCCGATGTTGCGGCCTCTAGAGGTGCGAAATTCGAACAAAAATCCTTATGCAGGCCATACACGGGTCAGACTCTGAAAGAATTGTATTTCGAAAATCGTAACTAAGAATTTTCTTTCTAATTTTGCACCATTGGTGGGGCCGCAGTCCTGGCCGGGCATGATGAAACTTTTTTGAAAAACAAACAAATTTCTGATCGATGATGGGAGAATCGTGCGAAAAATATGAATCGAAAAAGAAATGAGCGTGAGCTGGAAAGAATAGAAGATTCCCGGCCATGAAAATTATTTTCTGTAGCAACATGGGGTACAATTGAAGGCTTGGTTGGTCGAATTTCGAAATCAATGGTGGCGCCATTGGATTACAAAACGCTCAAAATGTCTGATTTTCTAAAGAAAGCAGACAATGTCCTGGTGTCAGTGGGAGGAATAATGCCCCATCATTGGTGTCAGTGGGAGGAATAGTGCCCCATCATTGGTGTCAGTGGGAGGAATAGTGCCCCATCATTGGTGTCAGTGGGAGGAATAGTGCCCCATCATTGGTATCAGTGGGAGGAATAGTGCCCCATCATTGGTGTCAGTGGGAGGAATAGTGCCCCATCATTGGTGTCAGTGGGAGGAATAGTGCCCCATCATTGGTATCAGTGGGAGGAATAGTGCCCCATCATTGGTGTCAGTGGGAGGAATAATGCCCCATCATTGGTGTCAGTGGGAGGAATAGTGCCCCATCATTGGTGTCAGTGGGAGGAATAGTGCCCCATCATTGGTGTCAGTGGGGAGAATAGTGCCCCATCATTGGTAATAGTGGGAGGAATAGTGCCCCATCATTGGTGTCAGTGGGAGGAATAGTGCCCCATCATTGGTAATAGTGGGGGGAATAGTGCCCCATCATTGGTGTCAGTGGGAGGAATAGTGCCCCATCATTGGTGTCAGTGGGAGGAATAGTACCCCATCATTGGTATCAGTGGGAGGAATAGTGTCCCATCATTGGTGTCAGTGGGAGGAATAGTGCCCCATCATTGGTAATAGTGGGGGGAATAGTGCCCCATCATTGGTGTCAGTGGGAGGAATAGTGCTCCATCATTGGTGTCAGTGGAGGAATAGTGCCCCATCATTGGTGTCAGTGGGAGGAATAGTGCCCCATCATGGGTGTCAGTGGGAAGAATAGTGTCCCATCATTGGTATCAGTGGGGGGAATAGTGCCCCATCATTGGTGGCAGTGGGAGGAATAGTGCCCCATCATTGGTGTCAGTGGAGGAACAGTGCCCCATCATTGGTGTCAGTGGGAGGATTAGTGTCCCATCATTAGTATCAGTGGGAGGAATAGTACCCCATCATTAGTATCAGTGGAAGGTACAGTGCCCCATCATTGGTGTCAGTGGGAGGAATAGTGCCCCATCATTGGTGTCAGTGGGAGGAATAGTGCCCCATCATTGGTGTCAGTGGGAGGAATAGTGCCCCATCATTGGTGTCAGTGGGAGGAATAGTGTCCCATCATTGGTGTCAGTGGGAGGAATAGTGCCCCATCATTGATATCAGTGGGAGGAATAGTGCCCCATCATTGGTGTCAGTGGGAGGGATAGTGCCCCATCATTGGTGTCAGTGGGAGGAATAGTGCCCCATCATTGGTGTCAGTGGGGGGGGGAATAGTGCCCCATCATTGGTGTCAGTGGGAGGAATAGTGCCCCATCATTGGTGTCAGTGGGAGGAATAGTGCCCCATCATTGGTATCAGTGGGAGGAATAGTGCCCCATCATTGGTATCAGTGGGAGGAATAGTGCCCCATCATTGGTGTCAGTGGGAGGAATAGTGCCCCATCATTGGTGTCAGTGGGAGGAATAGTGCCCCATCATTGGTGTCAGTGGGAGGAATAGTGCCCCATCATTAGTATCAGTGGGAGGAATAGTGCCCCATCATTGGTATCAGTGGGAGGAATAGTGCCCCATCATTGGTGTCAGTGGGAGGAATAGTGCCCCATCATTGGTGTCAGTGGGAGGAATAGTGCCCCATCATTGGTGTCAGTGGGAGGAATAGTGCCCCATCATTGGTGTCAGTGGGAGGAATAGTGCCCCATCATTGGTGTCAGTGGGAGGAATAGTGCCCCATCATTAGTATCAGTGGGAGGAATAGTGCCCCATCATTGGTATCAGTGGGAGGAATAGTGCCCCATCATTGGTGTCAGTGGGAGGAATAGTGCCCCATCATTGGTGTCAGTGGGAGGAATAGTGCCCCATCATTGGTGTCAGTGGGAGGAATAGTACCCCATCATTAGTATCAGTGGAAGGAACAGTGCCCCATCATTGGTGTCAGTGGGAGGAATAGTACCCCATCATTAGTATCAGTGGAAGGAACAGTGCCCCATCATTGGTGTCAGTGGGAGGAATAGTGCCCCATCATTGGTGTCAGTGGGAGGAATAGTGCCCCATCATTGGTATCAGTGGGAGGAATAGTGCCCCATCATTGGTATCAGTGGGAGGAATAGTGCCCCATCATTGGTGTCAGTGGGAGGAATAGTGCCCCATCATTGGTGTCAGTGGGAGGAATAGTGCCCCATCATTGGTGTCAGTGGGAGGAATAGTGCCCCATCATTAGTATCAGTGGGAGGAATAGTGCCCCATCATTGGTATCAGTGGGAGGAATAGTGCCCCATCATTGGTGTCAGTGGGAGGAATAGTGCCCCATCATTGGTGTCAGTGGGAGGAATAGTGCCCCATCATTGGTGTCAGTGGGAGGAATAGTGCCCCATCATTGGTGTCAGTGGGAGGAATAGTGCCCCATCATTGGTGTCAGTGGGAGGAATAGTGCCCCATCATTAGTATCAGTGGGAGGAATAGTGCCCCATCATTGGTATTAGTGGGAGGAATAGTGCCCCATCATTGGTGTCAGTGGGAGGAATAGTGTCCCATCATTGGTGTCAGTAGAGTCACTGCAGTCATGATGAATAAATGGTTTAATTGCTTTGCAGACCCCAAGCAGTTTTTAGGGTCAGGAGTTCTGACTGCACTCTGACTTCACTTGCTACATGCTTGTTCTGAATCAGTGACTGAAGTACTGAATCCTGCGGTCGCCCCGACGCTGACATATTCCCTTTGAAGAGTTCTTTGCTCTCATGACTGGTTTCCAGGTGTGACTTGTCTGGTAACCTGGACCCCGCCGGAGAGGTTGTAAGTTGGGGGAAGGGCGCCCCGTCTCCATTGGTTTTCTGGTGAACATTGTGAGAGGATGATGCAGAGGATACAAAGCCCCCCCTTCCAGCTCCGGAGTGGCCCCCACTCTTCAGGGACGGCGTGTTCTGCAGCGATGGGGAAGAATAAATAAAATATCGCGTTTCAGGAAGCCTGGAGGCCAAGAATAAAAATCAGCATCCAGACTGACGACTTTCCTTCTCTCTGTTCCTGGTTGGTTAGTAGAGCGTCCCCAAGAGGCCAATCTGAGACAACATGACCGGGAGAATCTGGGGCATTCCGAGCGTAGTGGGGGGATTATGGGAGAATCTGGGGTATGCTGAGTGTAGTGGGGGGATTATGGGAGAATCTGGGGTATGCTGAGTGTAGTGGGGGATTATGGGAGAATCTGGGGCATTCCGAGCATAGTGGGGGGATTATGGGAGAATCTGGGGCATGCTGAGCGTAGTGGGGGGATTATGGGAGAATCTGGGGTATGCTGAGTGTAGTGGGGGATTATGGGAGAATCTGGGGTATGCTGAGTGTAGTGGGGGATTATGGGAGAATCTGGGGTATGCTGAGTGTAGTGGGGGATTATGGGAGAATCTGGGGTATGCTGAGCGTAGTGGGGGATTATGGGAGAATCTGGGGCATGCCGAGCATAGTGGGGGGATTATGGGAGAATCTGGGGTATGCTGAGTGTAGTGGGGGATTATGGGAGAATCTGGGGTATGCTGAGTGTAGTGGGGGGATTATGGGAGAATCTTGGGCATGCCGAGCATAGTGGGGGGATTATGGGAGAATCTGGGGCATGCCGAGCATAGTGGGGGGATTATGGGAGAATCTGGGGCATGCCGAGCATAGTGGGGGGATTATGGGAGAATCTGGGGCATGCTGAGCGTAGTGGGGGGGGTTACGGGAGAATCTGGGGTATACTGAGCGTAGTGGGATTATGGGAGAATCTGGGGTATACTGAGCGTAGTGGGGGGATTATGGGAGAATCTGGGGTATACTGAGCGTAGTGGGATTATGGGAGAATCTGGGGTATACTGAGCGTAGTGGGATTATGGGAGAATCTGGGGTATACTGAGCGTAGTGGGATTATGGGAGAATCTGGGGCATGCTGAGTGTAGTGGGGGGATTATGGGAGAATCTGGGGCATGCTGAGTGTAGTGGGGGATTATGGGAGAATCTGGAGCATGCGGAGCGTAGTGGGGGGATTATGGGAGAATCTGAGGCATGCTGAGCATAGTGGGGGATTATGGGAGAATCTGGGGCATGCCGAGCATAGTGGGGGGATTATGGGAGAATCTGAGGCATGCTGAGCGTAGGGGGGGGGGATTATGGGAGAATCTGGGGCATGCTGAGCATAGTGGGGGGATTATGGGAGAATCTGAGGCATGCTGAGCGTAGGGGGGGGGGATTATGGGAGAATCTGGGGCATGCTGAGCATAGTGGGGGGATTATGGGAGAATCTGAGGCATGCTGAGCGTAGTGGGGGGATTATGGGAGAATCTGGGGTATGCTGAGTGTAGTGGGGGATTATGGGAGAATCTGGGGTATGCTGAGTGTAGTGGGGGGATTATGGGAGAATCTGAGGCATGCTGAGCATAGTGGGGGATTATGGGAGAATCTGGGGCATGCCGAGCATAGTGGGGGGATTATGGGAGAATCTGGGGCATGCGGAGCATAGTGGGGGATTATGGGAGAATCTGGGGCATGCCGAGCGTAGTGGGAGGATTATGGGAAAATATGGGGCATGCGGAGCGTAGTGGGGGGATTATGGGAGATTCTGGGGCCTGTCAAGCATAGTGGGGGGATTACGGGAGAATCTGGGGCATGCTGAGCATAGTGGGGGGATTACGGGAGAATCTGGGGCATGCTGAGCATAGTGGGGGGATTATGGGAGAATCTGGGGCATGCTGAGCATAGTGGGGGGATTATGGGAGAATCTGGGGCATGCGGAGCATAGTGGGGGATTATGGGAGAATCTGGGGCATGCCGAGCGTAGTGGGAGGATTATGGGAAAATATGGGGCATGCTGAGCATAGTGGGGGGATTATGGGAGATTCTGGGGCCTGTCAAGCATAGTGGGGGGATTACGGGAGAATCTGGGGCATGCTGAGCATAGTGGGGGGATTACGGGAGAATCTGGGGCATGCTGAGCATAGTGGGGGGATTACGGGAGAATCTGGGGCATGCTGAACATAGTGGGGGGATTACGGGAGAATCTGGGGCCTGTCGAGCATAGTGGGGGATTATGGGAGAGTCTGGGGTATGCTGAGTGTAGTGGGGGGATTACGGGAGAATCTGGGGCATGCCGAGCATAGTGGGGGGATTACGGGAGAATCTGGGGCATGCTGAGCGTAGTGGGGGGATTACAGGAGAATATGGGGTATGCTGAGCATAGTGGGGGGATTATGGGAGAATCTGGGGCATGCTGAGCATAGTGGGGGGATTACGGGAGAATCTGGGGCATGCCGAGCATAGTGGGGGGATTATGGGAGAATCTGGGGCATGCTGGAAGTGGGGGGAAAGTGTTTGGATTGGAAGGACGGGGGTGAAAGTGTCCAGACTAGAAGGGGGGGAAAGTGTCCAGACTGGAAGGGGGGAAAGTGTCCAGATTGGAAGGGGGGAAAGTGTCCGGACTGGAAGGGGGGGAAAGTGTCCGGACTGGAAGGGGGGGAAAGTGTCCGGACTGGAAGGGGGGGAAAGTGTCCGGACTGGAAGGGGGGAGAAGTGTCCGGACTGGAAGGGGGGGGAAAGTGTTCGGACTGGAAGGGGGGGAAAGTGTCCGACCTGGAAGGGGGTGAAAGTGTCCGGACTGGAAGGGGGTGAAAGTGTCCGGACTGGAAGGGGGTGAAAGTGTCCGGACTGGAAGGGGGGAAAGTGTCCGGACAGGAAGGGGGGAAAGTGTCCGGACTGGAAGGGGGGAAAGTGTCCGGACTGGAAGGGGGTGAAAGTGTCCGGACTGGAAGGGGGTGAAAGTGTCCGGACTGGAAGGGGGGAAAGTGTCCGGACTGGAAGGGGGGAAAGTGTCCGGACTGGAAGGGGGTGAAAGTGTCCGGACTGGAAGGGGGTGAAAGTGTCCGGACTGGAAGGGGGGAAAGTGTCCGGACTGGAAGGGGGGAAAGTGTCCGGACTGGAAGGGGGGAAAGTGTCCGGACTGGAAGGGGTGAAAGTGTCCGGACTGGAAGGGGTGAAAGTGTCCGGACTGGAAGGGGGGAAAGTGTCCGGACTGGAAGGGGGGAAAGTGTCCGGACTGGAAGGGGGGAAAGTGTCCGGACTGGAAGGGGGGAAAGTGTCTGGACTGGAAGGGGGGAAAGTGTCCGGACTGGAAGGGGGGAAAGTGTCCGGACTGGAAGGGGGGAAAGTGTCTGGACTGGAAGGGGGGAAAGTGTCCGGACTGGAAGGGGGGAAAGTGTCCAGACTGGAAGGGGGGGAAGTGTCCGGACTGGAAGGGGGGAAAATGTCCGGACTGGAAGGGGGGGGAAAGTGTCCGGACAGGAAGGGGGTAAAGTGTCCGGACTGGAAGGGGGGAAAGTGTCCGGACTGGAAGGGGGTGAAAGTGTCCGGACAGGAAGAGGGTAAAGTGTCCGGACTGGAAGGGGGGAAAGTGTCCGGACTGGAAGGGGGGGAAGTGTCCGGACTGGAAGGGGGTGAAAGTGTCCGGACAGGAAGGGGGGAAAGTGCCCGGACTGGAAGGGGGGGGGGGGAAGTGTCCGGACTGGAAGGGGGTGAAAGTGTTCGGACTGGAAGGGGGGGAAAGTGTCCGGACTGGAAAGGGGGGAAAGTGTCTGGACTGGAAGGGGGGGAAAGTGTCCGGACTGGAAAGGGGGGAAAGTGTCTGGACTGGAAGGGGGTGAAAGTGTCCGGACTGGAAGGGGGTGAAAGTGTCCGGACTGGAAGGGGGGAAAGTGTCCGGACTGGAAGGGGGGGAAAGTGTCCGGAGTGGAAGGGGGGGGGAAAGTGTTCGGACTGGAAGGGGGGGAAAGTGTCCGGACTGGAAGGGGGGAAAGTGTCCGGACTGGAAGGGGGGAAAGTGTCCGGACTGGAAGGGGGTGAAAGTGTCCGGACTGGAAGGGGGGAAAGTGTCCGGACTGGAAGGGGGGAAAGTGTCCGGACTGGAAGGGGGGAAAGTGTCCGGACTGGAAGGGGGGAAAGTTTCCAGACTGGAAGGGGGGAAAGTGTCCGGACTGGAAGGGGGGAAAGTGTCCGGACTGGAAGGGGGGAAAGTGTCCGGACTGGAAGGGGGGAAAGTGTCTGGACTGGAAGGGGGGAAAGTGTCTGGACTGGAAGGGGGGAAAGTGTCTGGACTGGAAGGGGGGAAAGTGTCCGGACTGGAAGGGGGGAAAGTGTCCGGACTGGAAGGGGGGAAAGTGTCTGGACTGGAAGGGGGGAAAGTGTCCGGACTGGAAGGGGGGAAAGTGTCCAGACTGGAAGGGGGGGAAGTGTCCGGACTGGAAGGGGGGAAAATGTCTAGACTGGAAGGGGGGGAAAGTGTCCGGACAGGAAGGGGGGGAAAGTGTCCGGACAGGAAGGGGGTAAAGTGTCCGGACTGGAAGGGGGGAAAGTGTCCGGACTGGAAGGGGGTGAAAGTGTCCGGACAGGAAGGGGGTAAAGTGTCCGGACTGGAAGGGGGGAAAGTGTCCGGACTGGAAGGGGGGGAAGTGTCCGGACTGGAAGGGGGTGAAAGTGTCCGGACAGGAAGGGGGGAAAGTGCCCGGACTGGAAGGGGGGGGGGGGAAAGTGTCCGGACTGGAAGGGGGGAGAAGTGTCCGGACTGGAAGGGGGTGAAAATGTTCGGACTGGAAGGGGGGGAAAGTGTCCGGACTGGAAAGGGGGGAAAGTGTCTGGACTGGAAGGGGGTGAAAGTGTCCGGACTGGAAGGGGGTGAAAGTGTCCGGACTGGAAGGGGGGAAAGTGTCCGGAGTGGAAGGGGGGGGGGAAAGTGTCCGGACTGGAAGGGGGGAAAGTGTCCTGACCGGAAGGGGGGGAAGTGTCAGAACTGGAAGGGGTTAAAGAATTGCGTACTTCAAATGGAATCAAGGAAAACAAATCGTATTTACCTGTGAATGGTATTATAGATGTAATTATTCCTATACAGAGTCATAGAGCCAGGCTCTCCATGCAGCGAGTTACACGAAGCGATCGTTCTCTGACAATGAAGCGAGTCGGCTCCATCATGCATAATCCCGCAGCTATGAAATGTCTATGAAATATAGATAGAGAGCCCATAATGGGGAGGACATGGCTCAGTATGTAAGTGCATAGTAACAGGATATTAACTCGGATATACATGAGTGCACATTCTGTATTTCCCGTAACGCTTTGATGGTTTCCATCACATAGACTTTAGTATCGGTGGGGGGGTGGGGGGGGGGGATATAGAAATTCTACTGTCTGCGGATTTGCTAAATTAAATCATTTTAATCCTAACTATTACTAGAGATGGGATGTGAGTCACCTTTGCAGTTCATGTCTGGCCGGGGTCATAGCCAACAGCCGATCTCTTTGTCTTGCAGGTAACTCTCTTTTACTGAACTCCTCGCTCCAGCCGGACTTGACCGTCAGCAGAACCTACAGCGGTCCCATTTGTTTCCAGGACCCAATGGACAAAGAGCTAATGACTGAATCTTCAATTTATAACCCCCTAACGGACATCAAGGTCAAAGTGCAAAGTTCCTTTATGGTGTCGCTGGGGGTGACGGAGAGGCCGGAGTTCCACAACAAGACCCTGTCGGGAACCTTCCCTCACGGGAACAACAGGTGCTTTGGAACGTTACACAACAGGAACAAAACTCCCTACATTCAAAACCTGTCCTCTGTTTCCTCCAAGCCGGAGATGAGAGTCTGTGGAATTTTTGGCCATGAAGGAGGGCGGCTGGTGATGCCAAATACAGGTAGGATTTGTTGTTTAATGTACTGTTTGGATTTATATTAATTATTGGTTAATTTATAAGCGGGTCCCCTAGTGGTCTCCAGCCAAACCACCAGCTGGCCTATGGACAGCCTCCTGTGATCTCTTGGAATATGAGGAGATTGGGAGTTTTCAACTCTTTTACCATCATGGAAGGCTCCACCATCTTGTCTCCATACTTACATCCATAGGGGAAGGGTTACTATAGAGGAAGAGTTACTATAGAGGAGGGGTTACTATAGAGGAAGAGTTACTATAGAGGAAGGGTTACTATAGAGGAAGGGTTACTAAAGAGGAAGAGTTACTATAGAGGGAGAGTTACTATAGAGGAAGGGTTACTATAGAGGAAGGGTTACTATAGAGGAAGAGTTACTATAGAGGAAGGGTTACTAAAGAGGAAGAGTTACTATAGAGGAAGGGTTACTATAGAGGAAGGGTTACTATAGAGGAAGGGTTACTATAGAGGAAGAGTTACTATAGAGGAAGGGTTACTATAGAGGAAGGGTTACTATAGAGGAAGATTACTATAGAGGAAGAATTACTATAGAGGAAGGGTTACTATAGAGGAAGAGTTACTATAGAGGGAGAGTTACTATAGAGGAAGGGTTACTATAGAGGGAGGGTTACTATAGAGGAAGAGTTACTATAGAGGAAGGGTTACTATGGGGGAAGGGTTACTATAGAGGAAGGGTTACTATAGGGGAAGGGTTACTATAGAGGAAGGGTTACTATAGAGGAATGTTACTATAGAGGGAGAGTTACTATAGAGGAATGTTACTATAGAGGGAGAGTTACTATAGAGGAAGAGTTACTATAGAGGAAGAGTTACTATAGAGGAAGAGTTACTATAGAGGAAGAGTTACTATAGAGGAAGGGTTACTATAGAGGAATGTTACTATAGAGGGAGAGTTACTATAGAGGAAGGGTTACTATAGAGGAAGGGTTACTATAGAGGAAGGGTTACTATAGAGGAAGTGTTACTATAGAGGGAGGGTTACTATAGAGGAAGGGTTACTATAGAGGGAGGGTTACTATAGAGGAAGAGTTACTATAGAGGGAGAGTTACTATAGAGGAAGGGTTACTATAGAGGAATGTTACTATAGAGGGAGAGTTACTATAGAGGAAGGGTTACTATAGAGGAATGTTACTATAGAGGGAGAGTTACTATAGAGGAAGGGTTACTATAGAGGAAGGGTTACTATAGAGGAAGGGTTACTATAGAGGAAGGGTTACTATAGAGGAAGAATTACTATAGAGGAAGGGTTACTATAGGGGAAGGGTTACTATAGAGGGAGAGTTACTATAGAGGAAGGGTTACTATAGAGGGAGAGTTACTATAGAGGAAGAGTTACTATAGAGGAAGGGTTACTATGGGGGAAGGGTTACTATAGAGGAAGGGTTACTATAGGGGAAGGGTTACTATAGAGGAAGGGTTACTATAGAGGAAGGGTTACTATAGAGGGAGGGTTACTATAGAGGAAGAGTTACTATAGAGGAAGAATTACTCTACCAACATGTAAAGGTTGGACAACCTTTGCAAGTTAATATAAAATAGTTTTTCCCACTGTTGCATTACTTTCAGTACAGTCTGGTGTATGTTACGATGGGGTCACTTTGCTACAAATATATACTTGTCTGCACTTTGTGTACATTAATAATAATATAATAATAGATTGTATTGATTGTGCGCCCATCCATTGCTTATCATTTTGGTTTCGTTGTCAGGTACCATACCCAAGCCCAGCATTGTGTGAAGATTTGTGGCTTCCTTCTGTATAATTAGTGTAGAACAACATCTGCCCAATGTTAAAGAAAGAACTGTCCTCGGGAATCCACAGGCGTTACGGGTTCTGACTTCCTTCAGAACATTTGTGTTGCCCGCCAGTCTCTGGCTTTAGGACTAGCCATGGTGCTGAACCAGAACGCACATGTAGATGAGGAATGACATTAGAACATCTAATCCGCATGCTTGTTCTGGGACAGAGGTTCAGGGAGTACTGAAGATCAGCATTCCAGGTATGGTGCCGGTATTCTCAGCAGAGACGGCAGCAATGGTGGCCTCCATACTTCCTCTATGAGGGTTTTTTTACGTTTCTGCTGTCGTTGATGGCTGATATTGTGCCAGGCTCTGCTGTTTGTATTCTTGTACTAAATTCTTGGAAGCAGCAACTGTGGGAGAACCTGCAATGTGAAGCCAAAATGTCATGATTATTACTTTCTTAAGTCGCTGCACTTTGGCATACAGTAAGTAAAATGATAGTTAGTCTCATATCTCGTATCTCTGCATTTCCTTCCAAAAATGATATATGTAAAGTCTAGGAGGGTGGAAAGAACCAGCCGCCATCTATGAGTGCAATCAGGTGTGTTCCCAAAGAAAACGCCCAAATAACCACTGGGCTGTAACCCCCTTATATTTTATTTATTTGGGGATCACCTGGGGATTGGAGGATGAACCACAAAATGAACTTGATGTATGAGCACCCAGAGGTGCCTACTATGTACTCCCAGTAGTGATGACACATTGGTAGAAATGTTATTGAAATGCCAACTGTTGATTCATAGGTGTCTATATTGATTCTGCTGTGGGATCACATCACTTATATCACAAGAAGAAACCAAATATTTTCAATGTAAGATCAAGAATGGAATCATTGGGTAGTTGATACGTTTGAGTAAAGATACCAGTCCATCCAGTTCAACCTGTATGTGTGTGTCACTGCGTTCACTAAGAAGTGCATCTAAAGGTTTTCTGAATTTATCTACACTCCCCGCTGACACCATCAAGTGTGGAAGGTTTCAAATCCTTCCAGAACAGTTCAAGATTGAACCGCTTCTCATCCAACTTCATTGTGTGGTCGCATGCAGAGGCGGATTGACCATTCGAGCACTCGGGCACTGCCCGAGGGCCCAGGGTCGGTAGGGGGCCCCATGAGATGCTGCTGGTACCTTTCATTGGCTTTTTCATAGGCTTTTTTGGGTGTGGGCGAGGACACAGGGGCCCCATGATCCCCTATTGCTTGGGGGCCCCATGAGTTGTCAGTCCGCCCCTGGTCGCATGTCTTCTTTTACAGACCCAAGATTAAATGGTTTACTCCCAATGCTAGAGTCAAAGATCTGTATATTGTGATTATATCTTCCATTAACCCCTTTACGCCGGCCGCACACAAATGTGCGGCCTCCCTGCGTCTGGTCCTAGATGCCGAGCGGCAACACATTTGCGTTCAGGTAAGAAAAAACATATGTGCTGAGAGCGCACGCCCTCAGCACATATGTCCGGTACTCACGGAAGGGTCCCAGTCTGCTCTTTCGATCGGGACCTTTCCCGATCATGTGACCACCATGACGATGCATCACGGTGGTCACATGATCCCTAAACCCCGCCCGTCCCACCTCCCGGCTTCTGAAACTCTTAAAGGGGACGGGAGGCGCCAGCAGGAAGGGGTTAAGTTCCTCTGCTCCAGGGACAATAAGTTCAATGTTTGTGGTCGCTCCTCATAACTGAGCTTCTCCATCTCAGATAACTGAGATCCATCCCACATAACTAAGGTCCTCCATTCCCCATAAATAAGGTCCTCTATTTCCCATTACTGAGGTCCTCCATCCCCCATAACACAGATCCTCATCCCATATAGGTGAGGTCCTCAATCCTCCAAACTGAGGTCCTCCATACCCCATAACTGAAGTCCTCCATCCCCCATAACTGAGATCTTCCATCGCCCATAACTGAGGTCCTTCATCCTCCCTAACTGAGCTCCTCAATCCCCCATAAATGAGGTCCTCCATCCCTCATAACCGAGCTCCTCCATCCCCCATAACGGAGCTCCTCCATCATCCATAACTGAGGTCCTTCAGCCCCCATAACTGAGATCCTCCATCCGTCATAAATGAGGCTCTTCATCCCCCATAAATGAGGTCCTCCATCCCTCATAACCGAGCTCCTCCATCCCCCATAACGGAGCTCCTCCATCATCCATAACTGAGGTCCTTCAGCCCCCATAACTGAGATCCTCCATCCGTCATAAATGAGGCTCTTCATCCCCCATAACTGAGGTCCTCTATTCTCATAACTAAGGTCCTCCAGCTCCCTTATTAGCTTTGTTGCCCTCCTCTGGACTTTCTCCAGTTCCAGCCCATCCTTCCTGAGGACTGGTGACCAGAACTGGACGGCATTTTCCAGATATGGCCAAACCAGAGTTTTGTAAATTGATAGAATTATAGTTTTATCTCTAGAGTAAATTTTCTTTTTAATGCATTCTAATAGTCTGCTGGCCTAGCTTGCTGTATCATAGCATAGCATGCTATTGCTGAGTCTGTCCTCTACTAGCACCCCAAGATCCTTTTCCATCCTGGATTCCCCCAGAGGTTCTAATCCTAGTGAGTAACTTTTGTTCATATTTTTAGCTGCCCCAAGTGCATTACTGAGGTCCTCCATCCCCCATAACTCAGATCCTCATCCCATATAGCTAAGGTCCTCCATCCCCCATAACCAAGGTCCTCCATCCGCCATAACTAAGGTCCTTTATTTCCCATTATTGAGGTCCTCCATCCCCCATAACTGAGCTCTTCCATCTCCCATACCTGAGGTCCTCCTTCTCCCATAAATGAGGTCCTCCATCCCCCAAAACTGAGGTCCTTCATCTCTCATAACTGAAGTCTTCCATACCCCGTAACTGAAGTCCTCTATCCCCCATAACTGAGATCCTCCATCCCCATAACTGAGCTCCTCCATCCTCCATAACTGAGGTCCTTCATCCCCCATAACTGAGGTCCTTCAGCCCCCATAACTGAGGTCCTTCAGCCCCCATAACTGAGGTCCTTCAGCCCCCATAACTGATATCCTTCAGCCCCCATAACTGAGGTTCTCCATCCCTCATAAATGAGGTCCTTCATCTCCCATAACTGAGCTCCTCCATGCCCCATAAATGAGGTCCTTCATCTCCCATAACTGAGCTCCTCCATGCCCCATAAATGAGGTCCTCCATCCCTCATAACTGAGCTCTTCAATCCCCCATAACTGAGCTCATCCATCCCTCATAACTGAGCTCCTCCATCCTCCATAACTGATGTCCTTCATCCCCCACAACTGAGGTCCTCCATTCCCCCCTCCATTATGGCCTCCTTCCATGGGGACGCATTCTGTTAAGGTATTGCTAACAACTCGCCGCCGCCATGTCATAACGCATGATGCTACGGTAATCCACAGCGAGGTTTGAGACTTGACAATACAGGTGTGAAGAGCGACACATGTTACATAAATAAGTTAAGATTCGTTAGATTCAGCATCTTGTTTATCTCCCGCAGTGATGAATAATTTACACGTTATCTTGGAAGCTTTGTTACTGAAAATAGGATTCCCTCGTAGACACGGATCCTTCACACAGATGTGTACGGCATGTGCACCGTCATGGATGGAGACCAGGGAGGACGTGTAGCCAGAGTTAGGAAATATTACCAATGCCAACAGGAAGGTTATACTTTGAAAATACTAAAGTGTCATGAGAATTACTCAACATTTACTCCTTGGAATTTAGACTTCATGGAGAAACAGAGTGAGAATTGCAACATTTGCTTTGCAAACCACATAATGAAAACAAAGCCGAACAATCATCATACATCATCATCGCGAAATCGATAAAAACGATTAGAGACAATCCCTGGAATTCATAGAGAGTTACAGAATTCTGCCATGTCAGGGCAACCATCCTGGTACTCATGTTTTAGAGAAGAAATCCAGGTATGAAGATTATAGTTACATTGGTACAGCTTGGAGCAACTATGGACAGTTGTGTTCAATATAATATCCGTGTGATGAAAAAAGTGACTAAAGCTGCAAATCCTTCTAATCCTTTTCTTTCCATCCACACAAATGCATTGGGAACACGACACATTCTATTCCAAATCACAACATGAAGAAAAATACATCAAATTTGTGTTGTTCCTCTAAAAAAAATGGAAGAAAAGTGAATATTAGACGGTTCAAAAAAATGGCCGTGTTTGTATTCTTCTTTACAAACTCCAACATTCACTATATAAACTGAGAAATGTTTGAAGATTTTGCTTTCCTTTGAATGACTTCATGAATATTTGGTTGTAGTCGCACTGTTTCTGAGAACTGCTGTACATCTGTGTTGCATGGAGTCCCCCAACTTCTGGCCCCTGTGATCAGGTATTCCAGCCCAGGATGATTGGACCACATTCCACAGTTCTTCTCGATTTCTTGGTTTGGCCTCAGAAACTGCATTTTTGATGTCACCCCACAAGTTTTCTATTGGATGAAGATCCGGGGATTGGGCTGGCCACTCCATAACGTCCATCTTGTTGGTCTGGAACCAAGATGTTGCACGTTTACTGGTGTGTTTGGGGTCGTTGTCTTGTTGGAACACCCATTTCAAGGGCATTTCCTCTTCAGCATAAGGCAGCATGACCTCTTCAAGTATTTTGATGGATTCAAACTGATCCATGATCCCTGGTATGCGATAAATAGGCCCAACACCGTAGTATGAGAAACATCCCCATATCATGATGCTTGCACCACCATGCTTCACGGTCCTCACAGTGTACTGTAGCTTGAATTCAGTGTTTGGGGGTCGTCTGACAAACTGTCTCCGCCCACTAGACCCAAAAAGAACAATCTTACTTCCATCAGTCCACAAAATGTTGCCCCATTTCTCTTTAGGCCGGTCAATGTGCTCTTTGGCAGATTGTAACCTCTTCAGCACACGTCTTTTCCCAACAGTGGGACTTTGCGGGGACTTCTTGCAGATAGCTTGGCTTCACATCAGCGTCTTCTAATTGTAACAGTCCTCACAGGGAACCTCACACTTTCTTTCATCTTCCTGGAGCTGATTGTTGGCTGAGTCCTCACAGGGAACGTCACACCTTCTTTCATCTTCCTGGAGCTGATTGTTGGCTGAGTCCGCCCCATTTTGGCTCCATTTTGGCTATTCTTCTATCCATTCCAATGGTAGTTTTTCCCTTTCTTCCACGTCTTTCAGGGTTTGGTTGCCATTTTAAAGCATTTGCCATCATTTTAGCTGAGCAGCCGATCATTTTCTGCACTTCTTTATATGTTTTCCCCTCCAATCAACTTTTTAATCAAGGTACGCTGTTCTTCTGAACAATGTCTGGAACCACCCATTTTCCTCAGAATTTCAGAGAGAAATGCACTGTAACCAGCATGTCCAACATTTGCTGCCTTCCTTCCTTAAATAAGGGCAATAATTGCCACCTGTTTATCAAAGAATGAATGACCTCACTAATAGAACTCCACACGGCTATTATTTTGAACACGCCCCTTTCAATGAGTGATTCAATGACACAGAATCAGCAGCATGCATGTCATGACTGTCGGGTCTGTTGGATTTCTATGACTCTACTACACCGGCTAGGAAATTATTTGCCATGTAGAAATATCATTTCCACCAAAAACAGGGATTAATCCGGTTAGTGATGTCTGACGGCTAGTATTTTCAACACAACTGTATATACCATACATGACAGGGGTCAGGGGTCAGGCTCGGAGACCTGTACCTATAGCAGTAGAGAGGCTCCAAATGACCAGTTGGATAGATACACATTGAAGTCACTCTGGCAGATGACGAGGACTTACCTGAGGTGCGGGGTCCAAGCACTAACCAATATTCACCAGAGCTCCTGGTGGTGGGGATGGGTTTTGCTGCCTGTTTGTAGCAGATTGCTGTCCTCAGGATCACCCCACTGGGAGATGAGCAAGCCGGGGTCCAATAGGAGATAAAGCAAGTAGCGGTCAAGCAGAACACAGGAGAGGTTTTGGCTGGAGAGAGGACAATAATCTGGCAAACAGGAAGTGCAAAGACATTGCTTAAAAAGGAAGTTCATGGGAGGAGCAAAAGGGTTCAAGGTTCAGGAGGCAAGGCAGGATTGTCTAAGGAATCTAACAGGGAGCTGCCCAGTATCTCAGATGGCTCAGCAAGAGGAGATGCAGCAGAGGTTGCAGATCCAGGCACTGACAATACCTGGGATCCTTGTAGAATCTGAAAATCCCTGCAGTAGACACTGTTACTACACCGCTAGCACACCACTACTACACCACTATTACACCGATATTACACCACTACTACATCACTATTACACCAATATTACACCACTATTACACCGATATTACACCACTACTACATCACTATTACACCGATATTACACCACTATTACACCGATATTACACCACTACTACACCACTATTACACCGATATTACACCACTACTACACCACTATTACACCGATATTACACCACTACTACACCGATATTACACCACTACTACACCACTATTACACCGATATTACACCACGATTACACCGATATTACACCACTACTACATCACTATTACACCGATATTACACACTGCTACATCACTATTACACCGATATTACACCGATATTACACCACTACTACATCACTATTACACCGATATTACACCACTACTACATCACTATTACACCGATATTACACCACTATTACACCGATATTACACCACTACTACACCACTATTACACCGATATTACACCACTATTACACCGATATTACACCACTATTACACCGATATTACACCACTACTACACCACTATTACACCACTACTACACCACTATTACACCGATATTACCACACTATTACACCGATATTACACCACTACTACACCACTATTACACCACTACTACACCACTATTACACCGATATTACACCACTACTACACCACTATTACACCGATATTACACCACTAGCACACCACTACTACACCACTATTACATCAATATTACACCACTACTACACCACTAGCACACCACTACTACACCGATATTACACCACTACTACACCACTATTACACCGATATTACACCACTATTACACCGATATTACACCACTACTACACCACTATTACACCGATATTACACCACTATTACACCGATATTACACCACTACTACACCACTATTACACCGATATTACACCACTACTACACCACTATTACACCGATATTACACCACAATTACACCGATATTACACCACTAGCACACCACTACTACACCACTATTACATCAATATTACACCACTACTACACCTGATATTACACCACTACTACACCACTAGCACACCACTACTACACCAATATTACACCACTTCTACACCACTATTACACCGATATTACACCACTATTACACAGATATTACACCACTATTACACCGATATTACACCACTATTACACCGGTATTACACCACTATTACACCAATATTACACCACTACCACACCACTATTACACCGATATTACACCAATATTACACCACTATTACACCGATATTACACCACTACTACACCACTATTACACCTATATTACACCACTATTACACCGATATTACACCACTATTACACCGATATTACATCACTACTACACCGATATCACACCACTACTACACCACTGTTACATCGATATTACACCACTATTACACCGATATTACACCACTACCACACCACTATTACACCGATATTACACCAATATTACACTACTATTACACCGATATTACACCACTACTACACCACTATTACACCGATATTACACCAATATTACACACACTATTACACCGATATTACACCACTACTACACCGATATTACACCACTACTACACCGATATTACACCACTATTAAACTGATATTACACCACTACTACACTGATATTACACCACTATTACACCGATATTACACCACTACTACACCACTTTTACACCGATATTACACCACTATTACACCGATATTACACCACTATTACACCACTATTACACTGATATTACACCACTACTACACCACTATTACTCCAATATTACACCACTACACCACTATTACACCGATATTACACCACTACTACACCACTATTACACCACTATTACACCACTACTACACCACTATTACACCAATATTACACCACTATTACACCAATATTACACCACTATTACACTGATATTACACCACTATTACACCGATATTACACCACTATTACACCAATATTACACCGATATTACACCACTACTACACACTATTACACTGATATTACACCACTACTACACCAATATTACACCAATATTACACCACTATTACACTGATATTACACCACTATTACACCGATATTACACCACTACCACACCACTATTACACCGATATTACACCAATATTACACTACTATTACACCGATATTACACCACTATTACACCGATATTACACCAATATTACACCACTATTACACCGATATTACACCAATATTACACTACTATTATACCGATATTACACTACTACACCACTATTACACCGATATTACACTAATATTACACCACTATTACACCGATATTACACCACTACTACACCACTATTACACCGATATTACACCACTACTACACCACTATTACACCGATATGACACCACTACTACACACTATTACACTGATATTACACCACTACTACACCAATATTACACCACTACTACACCAATATTACACCACTACTACACCGATATTACACCACTATTACACCGATATTACACCACTACTACACCATTACAACACAACTACTACACCACTAGTACACCACTACTAGACCACTATTACACCAATATTACACCACTATTACACCACTACTACACCACTATTACACCAGTATTACACCATTATTACACCATTACAACACAACTATTACACCTCTAGCACACCACTATTACACCGTGCGGTGATGGTCCAGGCGTGCGGTATGTGCTGTATCTGTCAGTACTGTCATAGGTTGTTAAGTAATGGGGGGCCGCGGAGTCCCTAACAATCTCTGTGTCATCAGCTGTCATTGGGGTTCCCCACTGACAGCTGAATGTAAAAAGATAAAAAATGCCAGCAATTATAGAATAGAAAAAAAATGGCGTGGGCCCCCCCCCCCCCCCAAAATCTGTACCAGACCCTTATCCGAGCATTCAGCCCGGCAGGTCAGGGAACAGGGGGGAACGAGTGAGTGCCCCCCCCCCTCCTGAACCATGCCAGGCCACATGCCCTCAACAGTTGGGGGCTGCTTTGGGGTGGGGGGCTCTCCCCCACCAAGCACCTTATGGTGGGGGGGGGGAAGGGGGGGTCTGGACATCTGATATGGTGTGGGGGTGTTCTGGACATCTGAAATGGGGGGGTTCTGGACATCTGAAATGGGGGGTTCTG